>NW_026863233.1:0-94440 GCF_026571515.1 Ruditapes philippinarum
ACATAGAACGTTTGGATCATTAGAACATATAGCTTATCAAACATGCACTGTAATAATGCCCAGAAAAGACTTTATCCTTAACGAACCTAATAAAATCTCAGAAGTCAAGTTTGAATGATGAACAAAATACGTATGACACACATCTATTACACAATCTGTCACGTCTTTTTGTCTGTTTTCATCTCTCTTTACAAGACTTTAGTGAACATGTACAACAGTTTTACTTGTCAGCAATTACATTTGATAACCGGCGAACATTTTATTGACAACGGCATATTATCATCTTCTACATGTCATGTCTTATATTGATAGTTTCACTATAACGGAAGCTACAGTAGTAACAGCAAATACTGAAATATTGCTTGAATTACCATTGATTATGAAATATTTTTGAGACATTAAAATATTCGAGAGACAGGTGTATCTATTTACAAACATCCATTTTCAATGAATGAAGAATAACTATAACTTTAACTTTAACAGTGAATGTGAGATTCCAAAACGTAAACTCTTTCCTACTGTTCTAGATATGAAAATTAGTCATCAGAAATCCCAGAATTGTAACAGCAAAAATGTCTGATATAAATGAATATATATGTGTTTCATCTGCCATGTTATATAGTATAATTTTGGATACATGTATTGATGATAAGTTATTAAATGTAGTAATGGCCATAGTAGACAAATTATGGCTTTATATCTGCAGTTATGTTTAAACTGTAGTAAGTCTGATTATTGAATCATCGCCATAGTAAATTATTTTATCAATATGTATTTCATAAAAAGTAAAGAAATATGACAATTATGAATTAAGCTAACAACATTTCTTTATTTAAAATAAAGTGAATGAAAGCAGTGTTTTTATTATTTTTCAAAATACGAAAAAAGTTTATATATTTAGCTTTTCTTTACACGGAGTTCAGCTGAAAATATAAACAAATACACATAAACAATTGTAAAATGTTAGTTTCGTAGACTAAATAAAAAAAATAACACACGAAGAAAGGGATTGAATAACCAGTAATGTTATTGATTCTTATTTTCAGAAGACTTGATATAAACACATGCTGAAACATAAACAAGCATCTGGCATCTGTTTTGTGATAATAGGATTTGTTCTGGGAAAAATAAATACTTCTTATGATGTAATATTTAAACAGAACTAGCAGTTTGATGGATGTTCGTTTCAGAAAAGAATTGTCCAAATAAATTATGTAAAAGGAATAGAGTATCAAACTTAAATTTAGGGGATTGGGGTGCGTATAGATTGATTTTTGTTTGGGGGGGGTGGCGGAATGTTCTTTCTTTTGTCTTTGTTTTTGTGTTGTCTTTTTTTTTACATTTTTACATACATTTCATAGGCAATTCGATTTGTTCTAAATTTTATGCATTAATGCATGGTATCAATTTTATGATCTTTTGACAAAAGCGCACGAGTGTATTGTTAACTGTGGTCAAACACAAAATCAATATAAGCAAAGTAAAAGAAGAAGAGAGGAATCGTTAAACAAGTTCTCGATTTTTTATAAATGTACAAACAAATTTTCCTTCGTCGATATTAATTACGCATTGATAAGATAACTGAGTATTTTGCAAGGATCATTTAATAAACTTACTGCAATTATTTTTGTTCGGCAAAACAGCTATAAAGTGTTACCTGAAAACAAAATATAAATTCATTGAAATACTGTTATATACTGAAATGATTGCTATCGGCACGAATGCAAGAATGTATGAATTTTATTCAGATGGTTTATAGCTTCTAGAACATATTATCTTGCAAAGATAACCAGTAAATCAAAAGAGTGAGCACCTTCTGGGGATTTACCTTCAACATAGAAAATCAACTAAGAAACAAATGTTTCAAAACGTCTGTCAAATGTGTTACCTGTACCTCACTTTTTGGATTCTTCTTTGAGCATCAACTTAATATTATACAAACTTAGCACAGATTAACTCAACAAGCGTCAGCAAGGCACAAAATAAGAATACCACAATATTTAGGCATTTGACCAAATGCAATGTATGTTTAAATTTCGAGCCAAAACTTTTTCGAAATTTTCAACTATTCAGTTATAAAATGCTGTTCTTTCTTCAGAAATTTTATTTGTGGTATATGTTGAGCATAGCATAAATGTGTAATTTGGATAAAAACATTGAACCTATGCTGACTTGACATATGCTGAGTTAGTACGTGACGATAATGACTATGTTGGTTTTAACTGAACTCTACTGGCAGAATGGAAGAAAGAAAGAAAGATTAAAAGATTAAAAGAAAGATTAAAATATTAAAAGAAAGAAAAGCATTGCAACACATTTTACTACTCTAATCGGGGTAAGATTGTCATAAAATCGATTTTTAATTGAGCCGTGAGTATATTTCTTAAATATATTTAGCTTTTTTTATAATCTTTAGTTGACTTCTTTACGTATATTTGAATTTTTGTACCGTGGATTCAGCATCTCAGTTGTGCTTCTGTGTAACTTTGATTAAGATATGTTTTACAATGATAAAATATTCTTAAATGTATAAAATGAACGCTGACTGGAGGTACCTAGTGCGGAGAAATTTGTGGGACTAAATAAAAAAGACATATGAAATATTACCTTATCTGAATTTTGTAACAATTATCATAATGGTAATAACACTAAATATCGACTGTAATCTTTTTCGATTTATGAGACTGGTTAATTAATTATTCGGACACTCGTTTTAGCTGAGAATCGAATTAAAATGAGTCTAGACAAACATGTCAATTACAGTTTTTATTTTACAAAAATGTCGGATAGATCATGGTTAAAACCAAGACAATGTTAGTTACATGTACTTCAATAAATTCAATGCAAATATTAAAATTCTGAATTTGTTGCACTATTTGTGAACTGGCATGTTAATGTTTAGTGTGTTTTTTACAAGAATAACGGCTATATTGCTAATTTTTCAAGCGTCAATGGGTGTTACATATTAACGAATTCCGAGTGTTTCAATAAATTTTGTGCCCTACGTGCAAAAGATTTACTTCGTGTATTCGAATCAACGTATTTTGAAAATTATTTTTAACAATTATGTTATGACATGTAGTATTGTAGTTATATTATATGAAAAGTGATGTAGTCTGTAGTCTCGCCTATTTCTAATATATAAATATGATGGTTATTAACATAACGCATGTGTTAAACATCTCGCTAACATAATATAAATAATTTATAACATTAATAATAATTATCACGTCAGGCTCGTGAAAGTCGTACATTTTGTAAATCATGTGAGTGTGTATTTTTTTTACACAATTACTATTTTTACAACAGTCAATCATTATTATGAGTTGTTTGATAGGGTTGAAAAGCATCCTAAAATTTATGACAAACTATACTGTAGTATTGCTTTTTGTAACAGAAAAATTATATTTAACATCATTTTAGTTTTTTGAGAAAGATATATTATGTATATAAATATGATGTTCAATATTTTTTATCAAAATAAAGAATGTTAAGAAGTATAAAAAAATGAATACTAAAAAATGAATACTATTTTACATCTCGTGAATTTACGATATGCTTAACACGAAAAGAAAGTAGTGCTGAATGTAAAATAATTGACATATAAATGATAAATGTTCCAAAATGTAAACAACAAGGTATTTTTACTTCTATAAAAATACTAAAACGCTATATTTTTACTAATTGGTGAAAAGGAAAAGGTAGCAAACAGTAATGGTTCACGTAAATGGCTAATAAATTACATCATCAACAAAGTTATTTAAAAAAAGAAACCTTGCTTACTTCATTATATTTCCACCCTTTTCTTGATCCACTTATTTATGATGCTTTTTGTATAATAAAACTCTTTTTATTACATTTACTTTTTAAAAGTCTAGTTCGGGTTTTATATACTTATGATGGAAATTTGCACCAGGCACCAGGCTTTCTCGAATAAGTGATGGGAATTTGGAATATGTTTCACACTCACGAGACTATATGTCAGATGTATTGAAACTATCAGACTGGACAAAATGATATACTGTATATATTGTTATTAGTTTATGTGGTACAAAAATGTATTTGCAGTAATACAGTTGTGCATAAACGCGTTTGTGTAAATATTATTACAATATTATGCGTTTTTCTTTTTTTTGTTATAATATATGTCGAATGATTATGAAGATTTAATAACGGCTTAATATGATTGATGGGTAGAGTTAATTATTTATTTTACAAATATAAGACATAGGTGTTAAATTTGGTTACATTTTGGTAAGACCAAAGATAATCTCAACAAGTTTAGATACTTATAGTGCTTGTAATGACGATCTATTTTTGACTAATATTTATTTTGTCTTCAATAAGTAGATGTGTGAAGTTGAAGTATGAGCGTACAGAATTCTATCAACTTATTATTTTTCCCTTTCCTCTTATCAACGAGTTTTTGTTTGTTAACTTTATGTAACTCAAAAATATATCTTATACTGTAAAGTATCAGCTACTCTGGTTTAAATATAACTACTTCTGAAATATTTTACATCTTAATTTGGACATTCGTTATTGAAATATCTATCATTAAGCGAAATGCAAACATAAATGTTTTCATTGGGACTATAATTCCTCTTTTTTTAATCTTAAAATAAATAGAGGATATTTGTTTGTTTGTGTGTAAGATGAAATTTTATTTCATCGAGTGAGCTTTAAAAATAGTATTCTCACGAGTGGCTTAGCCACGAGTAAGAATACTGTTTTTAAAGTTCACGAGATGAAATAAAATTACATCTTACACAACAAACAAACAATTCTTTTCTATTTTATGCTTAAAAACAAGTTAAAACGAAATTTCCTTGATATCAACTTTAATATTAAAATCATTTTTCCCCATTGGTAGCCTCTCTATAAGTCGAATTTCTCATAAAATACAAGAAGTCTTAGGCTGAAAAATAAGATCGACAATCAACGTTAAATGGCGATGATATTATTCATTTTATACAAATAATATGTAAGACCGCTTGTTTTGATAATAAAAACAAACAATTTTGGAGAAAACGTCAAACCATTCAAACCATAAGTAACGTCGTTACTTATGACGAATTTATATTAGACTTGGCTCTGTGAAATGTAAACGGCCGCCATTTTTAAAAGTTGTGTTTTCCATGGGAGGAAAATAATTGTGTTTGATTCAGAGGGATATCATTTGGATTTGTTAGTCATACACCTTTTAAGAAGAAAGAAAACTTTTTGAGGATTATTACAGACAATTAATAAGTGTTGACAGATGTGTAAACATTCAAAAAGCAGCTATGAAACCATGGACTTTTTGAAAGGCTGCCTTACAAACTTACGAACGCTGGGTTATTTTCTTATTATTCGGGCTGATGTCTGTCATTGCTTTTTAAGTTATTAGGCAGTTATTGCTCGTAGGATACTTAAATATGCCCAAATGTCATCAAGAGCAGTTCTCATGTGGAAGGAATTGTATTTTTCAGACTGTAAACATGAAACAAAAATTTAGAGATGGTATTTGGTGATTGGTAATTTGAATGAATTGAAGTAAGTTTGACTTTTTATTACTTTTGAAATTTAAGTTTTTTTATCAATTTCAGCTTTGCTTTACTCTAAACAGCCCTGAAAATGTCGGAATTGTCAACAATAATAAAATTGAGGTACAGCATGGGGAAATCTTAAAAAAGAAGTCTCATCTTTGTGTGAAATTATATTTTGATAATTTTCACTGTGAAATCATCAAATATAATTTTCACGGATAATTCAGTAATCCACTGAAAAGCATAAAATAAAAGTTTTTAACAGTTTATTAACAGTTTTTTATTGATACATGCTTATCACTCACTAGGACTTCGTATTCAAGAATCTCTCATCAGTTTTAATGTTGTGCTAAATCGAATACTTTTCAAATACTTTCGCTCTCATTTATTTCTCATGACAAAGTGTTGAATGTATTGTTCTTGTATGTCTGTAAATTAGGATTTACAGACAATGATCGAAATTGGAACAATTATTCACTCATAACTTTATTACGAACCTGTCAATGCAGAGGCAGATTTCAGAAAACAAAGCTGATTTTAGACAGAAAAGTGGTTTAATTCACATTCTATTTCAGATAAAAAAAAATGCACTTAATTTATTATGGTTTGATCTCAATTGTCTAGTAGATTCATCATGTCAAACTGTGATGCCTTTTTCAGATTGAAATATTATAAGGTTAAGCACTCTCACAGTGAAAAACATTACATTTAGGTATGGTTATATATATTTCCTTACTAAACAGAATACATTTCTAAGCATGCATGCTGCCAAAGGTACTTCCAAACATGTATTTAATATATAATAAAATAACATGATCTATCAAGACAGTAATCTATCAAGACAATAAATGTATCTACCACTGAGTATAATTTTCACATTTATTCAAAGATTTACCTAGGATAAGACAAATGATTATTGTAATGACAATGCCTGGTTTCATTAGATTTATTACACTATTTCAAAAGTCATCTAAAACTTTATTTCATTAAGCTGTATCAAAGTCTTTACACACATACAAAAAATAACAGACGGTCGCCATCTTTTACTAATGTCAGTTTGTTTCTTTTCATCTAATTTCCGTACGCGGTTAGTACAATTTTCAGACTTTCAAGAAAACTATTAATTTTTACCATTGTAGCTATTCTAATCGGGCTCTGTTTATTATAGACTCGTATCGTTATGTCTGTAGAGGGAATAATAACAAATCGGCATCGGAAGTATAGCTAATCTATTTGTTAATGGATTCAGTAGCTTTTATATATTGTAAACCCTGGAAAAGAAACAAGTAATGAAAGCATTAAACTATCTTGATTAAATTAATTATCCAGCTTATAATTGAATTCAGTCAACATATTTTTCTTGAAGAAACACACTGCATTTTGATACACATGATTAACGATCAATTATCTTTTTTGAAAAGGCATAAAAAAGGAAATATCTGTTGTTGCAATTGCTCGTGAAATGGAAATTAAATTAACAGTTATATTAGAACTATATCTTCAGTACTTTATTTGTAAAACAGAAACTAATGAGGAATGTGTTTATCAGTATGATATGAAGGATACTCACGTGAAGATCACGTGCGGACAGGGTGCCGTTCTTCATATTGTAGATCAACATGGGAACATATTACTCTATTATCATACAATAAAACAGGTATATCTTATCAAAATTTAAAGAAAATGATATGTCATTATTCGGTTCTATGAGATCTGGTTGTAACGTGAGCACGTTGCTGTTGTAAAATCTTTGGTGATTTGCAAACTTAATTATCAAAATTTTGACGGAAATATTTAATGTTGGAACAAATTAAAAGTAACATCATTTTTCATGATACTTTTGTTTTTCATTTTTATTTTGTTCCTAAATAATTAAACAAACTCTAAATTATATCAACTTGATAGGAAATTGTTTTTTTTTCAAATATTTCCAAATAATATTAGTTTTATTCATTTTCCATCCGAGTATATCATGCTTAAAATAAATTAAGTTCATCATGTTTATGATGAAATTTTTATGAACTTCCTGAGATCAGAATCATCACTGAAAACATGAACACACAGATGAAAGCGAATAATTGATGACTGAGGATGAATCAAACAATCAACGTGAACATGAAATGAATTAGAATAATGTACTTAATAGCATCTATAATTAACTGACCGTCCTTCATCCATAAGGAGCATTTATTCCGAACTATTGCTTTGTTCAAGCAACTGTTACATAACATTTTTACTGATACTAATATTTTTTATTTTACAATTATTGCTATTGAATTTATAAATTGATAAAGCACAATAGCAGCAATCTTGATTTGCTAGACCATTTTAATTTATTATACAGAATAGTACGATAAATGTAATGAATCATTGCATCAATAAAACACAATCCTTTTTTTAAGTTTAATTGTGTAGATATCATACTTATATGTTATAACTTTTATTAAATTAGCACGACTATTTTCTTCGAAGCACTTGGTTTTTTGTATTGACTGAACAATTTGTTTCTAAAGCATTTTTTAAAAAATGTTGAATTTAGTAAGAGGATTGCAATGCTTTTTGTAATGTGTATAATGGTCATTTCAAAAAGATTTTATATACTCATTATTTTGTTATGGCACAAATGAAGCGTGGTGTTTCGACAAAAAACATAGTTTTGTTAGTCATATACTGATAGCAAGGATGAAACAGTGTCACAAATATCTCACTTATTTTTCACATTTTATTGTTGTGTTTGGTACACTGATGATTATTTCATATTTATACACTTTTACTCATAAACATTGCCAGCGTCTGAACATTTTGATGACGCTATATTATTGCCTGTTCATTTTCTCAAATTATTCATTCTTTTCTGTAAAAAACCTGTTTCATCTATGTATCATGTCAAAAAAGTCTACTTTAGTTTGGTTTCAATTTGTCAATAATGTAATTTAACTAACTCTCTATGATATTTTTCGTCAGAGGCTTTTTTTCTTAATAGTCTTTGCATGGAAACATTATTTTGGCAAACATTTTTTGCCAGTCCGCAAACATATCAAATTTAAAAGACTATTCTATCAAGTCTAGGATTAACTCTTTTACAAAAATGGTAAATATGTTTATAAAAATTGTCCCAGTTAACCATGTTTGCATCCATCAATCTGAACTATTGAAGTATGTTGATTTCTGTATCTGCCTTGTGTATCATAACAAACAAAGTTCTCTAACATGGAGATGATACATAACTATTTTAATCAATCAAAGAATGTAAGAGGTCATCAAAAGATCACTCAATTAAAGAGGCAGTATTTATACATTATTATTTTTCTATGTTCATTCATCCCTAGAGTGTCAGTTTGTGTAACCTGTCAAAGTGTTAATGTTTCTCTATTTTCAGCTACTGTAGATTTATCTGTATATGTATAATTTTCACAAATTGTGTAGTACAAAATAATCGTCTTTGTCTAAAGAAGTGGCCAAATATATAATTAATGCATTTCAGTTATCTAAGGCCTTAGTTAAATGTAGCTGTAAATCTCAGTAATTTTAATACATTGAAATGTGTGAATTGTATTTTTTGCAGTTTCTCGCTTGTGAAAATATACAGTCATTTTAATTCGGCTGAAGTAATACGAAAATCCGTATTAGAATTCAATTCTTTGTATTCGTAAACTAGCCTGTGATCTATGTAAAACATACTTACAGACTACTTATATGGATTGGATCAAATATGACCGTGTTTCCGGTGCCTGCAGAACGTTGAGGAAAACCCCCAAGTTTAATTATTTTAAGATCTGTCTAACATGTCAATGCACATAAATTGTAAGTTAGATTAACCCTTATAAATGCATATAATTGCACAATGATTGTTATCCGAATTACGTTTTTGTTTCAAATTCGAATACGCCATCGTTTTTACTTATTAAAATGATGGATGTTTCGCACGCTCCATTTCCTCACGTGTATTCTAACGCGTATCAGAACAGGTGCGATGTCTAGCAAACACAAAAGTAGTTCAAATGTATTTTACGCATTTCATATTATATAATGAAAGGAAAATTACATGAATTTTCTATTCTGATAGACTGTTTTGCCCTACATGCTCGCGAGAATACAACTTTACACAATAAACTCGCGCAACACAACGCATCAGCAAATGCATACAATATTCTCTATGTAGCAGAATTTTTAATGATTAAGCCTTTATCAATTTTGCTTGCAGTTCTAAACACATGCATATCAGCAAAAAATTATGATTGCAAAATTTTCGAATTTAAATGGTTTATCTGAGATGTCTTCTTTGATTGCTTTAATTGATACCGTCATACAATTTGATAAAACATGATTAGTTTAAACTCACTGATTTATTTTCTATTTTTATAATCCAAATCATTTACACTTTACTATTTGCTATTTTACTGCATTATATTTGTTTACTGGTGTGATTAGATGCCATTTATTACAATTTAAGTCGTGTTTCTCTTGAGATTAATTATAAGTTATTTCAAGAAAAATGTTATAAAATAGAAGTCGTATTATGGTTTGAATGAACATACATTGATACCTGCTGACAGTCAAAGTCACAACAAATTATCTTACAATAAAATCAGACAAAATAGATAAGTGAAGGTCGTCTGCATTTGGCATACAAGTAGAAATAATCAAAACGCGATGCTTGTGTTTAATAAATTAACAAACGAAAAGTGATCAGTCTTAGTCTTTGGTATATAGCCAGATCATTCAGCATGTCCGTTTAGTCTGTTCATGTTCAATGTTTGTATGACATTTGGACCCCTTAAAAATTTAATGGACTAACTGTACAAGTCAATTTTGAAACTCAACTGAAATAGGCTTTAAGTCCCAATATGCCTTAGCAATACTTTCATATTTATTCCCAGAAGCTTTAATTTATTTTTACTTGTCCCTCGAGTTTCCAAAAAGTTACTTATTGACCAATTACAATATTTTGCTTCTGTTGACATTGATAATTAGTACAGCTATAGCGCTTTAGGATTTTTATTGAAGTCTAAATAATACTTTGTTCAAATTTTGCTACTTTTTATGACAAATAATTTCACACCCATTCAGTGCTACTTTCTTTATGTCATAATCATCTAATACCGGTATGATCTTTAACCACTATTTCAACGTTAGAAAAGAAAATGGTTTTGAGACATAATCTTCTAAATTTATCTTTCATTATTTTTTTTGTTTATTAATTTTGCCTCTCTTATACAATAAGGATATTCCTTCGACTCAATCAAAACATTATATGTTAAATGATATTGAGAAATAAGATTTATCTCACCTTGAGCAGAAATCAATCTTATTATAATTGATTTCCTATTCATACTAAGTAGTGTAGGCTTTCTTATTTTACTAAATAATAAAGTGTAATAGGCCTGATCAAGATATGGCGTTATAATATGAGAATAAAAGAGCACATATGTGTCTTAAACATCGAGGCGTTGTTTATAAGGATGCTTTTGCTTAAACACCGAGTATATTAAATTATTGACAAAATGTGTCTTCACTTACTCAAGCGAACAGGTTTTGAAACATTAAGCTGTGCTTATGTTCTTCCTTTAAGATTTCCTTAACTGCCTTTCATGGTTTCTTTTAAACTTTTTATACTTCTTCATATACTTTTGAAAGTTCTTCTAGACATTTAATGTCACAAGTCTTAAATGTTTTGATGTTTGTATCCAAGACAATTTTGTCTCTTTCCATTTGATAAATGGCAATAATCGTATTGTTGGCTTCACAGAGTAGACAAGAAATCATATGACAGGCGAATAAAGGCAAACATTTCTGACATTTATTACATCTTTCATTGAAGAAAAGAAACTTACAGCTACTTACAGGATTTTATCATCTTACGGACAATTACATTTTATGGTAAAGCAAATCATTAGTTGAGGAATAAATGTTTTTAAAATAAAATAATTATAATGTTTAAAATCTTACATTTCCAGATTTTTAATAAAACCTTCCCTTCTTAAGTTAAATATTCATGTAAAAAGACAAGCAGTAATTGTGTGTGCGTTTTAATATTAATGTTCTGACATCAGCAGATCTCCATTGTTCTTCGACATTGGGATACTCATTATTGGACATGGTGAAACGGGCAACTCATTTTTGTATTGTTGTTGCCTTCAGTGCCTTAAATTAACTATATAATTGGTTAATTGGTTATTTAGTACAGTTTACATATACTACCCTGCCATAAAAGCTTATGGACATAGCTGTCTTGAAAGTGAAGTTCATCTGAATAATAAAGGTTTTAATAGTAAAGGTTTTAAACAAAGATGTGTTGAGAGAGGATATAATAACCAAGAATGTTCCGTTAAATATATTAAGAAATGCTGAAAAAAAGCAACTTGCAACTGTTTTGTGATAATGAAATATGTTTGTGATGATAAAGATTTTTTGTTTGTCGGCTGTGGTTTTATTTTCAACATTTTAACATAAATAACAGGATTGCATGATTTTTCTGGAAAATTATTATTTGGTACAATGTGTATAATTTAAATGTATTTTTATTTCTTTTGTCTGTTTGTTAGTGGCAGTTCACAGACGAGAGTTTGTTTGTTGTTGGTACAAAAAGTAATACCAGCACAAATTTTGTGTTCGGTATAATTTTTTAGAATTTAAAAAAATTCGAATTTCAGATATGTTTCCGCTTATTGATAAATATACCAAAGATAAACAACAGACACATAAATATACTACTAAGACATAAATGCTTCAGTCGGAATTCTTACATCGTCACCTAAACATCAATAAAAAGACGCCTAATGACGCCCATCGGGAATTCAATAAAATCTCTTCGAGTTTTTATGGATAAAAAAATTATAAGAAACACTGTTAAAAGTCTTATTGAATTAACATATTGGTGATGATTGTATCTCGAGAGAATCGGTTTAAAATTAGTCTAGACAAATCGAAAGCAAATTATGTTTCAAAAATGTCGGACGTATCACTTGTTGAACCAGGAAACCGTTGAATATATATGGAAATAATTGTAACTATATATTTTGTTCAGTGGCATGTCTCAAGCCGTAGACTAATATAGATATTTAAAAATTAAGAGTCATTTTTTCTGAGGAATTCATTTCACTTAAGATGGTAATATAAGGCATACCTTATTTTGTCAATAGATATTACCTGGAGCTTTCACCGTCCGCAGGAACAAGCTTACAAACTTTTACCGTTTTAACTACACGGTGCAATACGATAATAAGGGTAGTTGATTTCAGTCAACCTTTTTATTCTGTTAAATATCAGGAAAATGTTGGTATTTCCTTTGTTCATTAGTAACGACTTTCTCTTTTGAGACAGTCTATCACTTCACTTCATGTAAATTCAGGAATGGAATTGCTTTATGAATCAATTTCAACTTTGCGCTAAGTAAGATATTTTTCTAACATATCCATTTTCTATTTTCGTTTATTTCTCTTGACATTGTGTTAATATTTTTCTCTCGTCAGCTTGTATATTCGGTTTGCAGACATAGATCAAAATTGGAAACAATTCTTCACTCATAACTTTATTTAGAACTTGTCAATACAGAGGTTGAATTCAGGAAACAGAGCTAATTTAAGGTAAAAAGGTAATTCTAAAAAAATGCACTCAGTTCATTGCGGTATGATCGCAGTTGCCATTGACAAACTATATGATAAATAGTAAAATATGAACGAAAGCACAAATTTTGAAACTATGATTATTAAAGCAAGTTTACAGACTCTGCGAAATTTGTAAAAGAATTTTGAAGATAGACAGCAAATAATTGAGCCTTTTCTGTCCGATGAGTGTCGACATGAATTTGAATTGAACATCGTTTTATAGAAACAAATCAACCAGATGAATAGCAACCATACAGTTATTTGCATATAACACTGCTGATTAGATATCAAAGAGGTTTTTACATACAATTTATCACAGTGGAAAACCTATGTTCAATAGATTGTTTTTGTTTTTCTTGTTATTTCTTCATTGAAATCTTTATTTAATTTTGTATATATGTGTTATTAAGAAAAGAATAACTTTGTATAGAAGTTATTTTTGACAACATTGCATTATATGTATGACAGAAGTTTACTTACATTTTTCAGTATCCTGTCCGCTTGTCTATTTTGTTCTTAATCACAATTTCTCAATCAAGAGATACAGCACCATTGAGTTTGACTATTACATTACATTTGTCAGGTATTTGTCTGGTACATGGCATCGGCTTACAACTGATTGACAACGACATACTATGAGGGGTTTTTGGGGCTTACTTTTTCATGTGTTTGTGTCATGTCTTTTAATATATATACACTTTGACTTTCTGCTACAGAAGCTCCACTAAATACAAAGTTTTGTTTATACTTACAATCAAATATTTTATATATTTTAATCATTTATAAAGGCTTAGTTATTTAAACACATAATCATTATTTTACAAATATTTTACTCTATGCAGGTTAATAAAAAACCTGTATTTTATTATCGCCTTAACAGTTCTTAATAATATGAGATTTCAATTTGTGAATTATTTCATACTGCTTTAGATATTGTGTTTGTCTTAAATATCTTATGAAAAGTATGATATTAGCTTATGATATGAACTTTTATACAGTAATGATACAGTAATTATGACATTTATATATTTTGTTTAAATTTCATTATGGCATTATATCCAACAGCCATTATCTAAACTGTAGTAAGTCTGATGTTGAATCTTCGCCAGATTTAATTATGTCATATATAATATTGTCTTGTTTTGTTAAAAAAGTAATGAATTACCAGTAATGTTGTAAAGTGTTATTTTCAGGAGATATGATATAAACAATTACTGAAACATAAACACACATATTGAATCTGTTTTGTGGTAATGGAATTTGTTTAGAAAAACATTATCATGCGAAAAGTGAACAACAAACAGTTCAGTTTATCGTTTTATTCAATTAAACTTAAAAAAAGAAGTTAATTAATAAGTTTTGAGAAATATGGCCACTTAAGGTACAGGAAATGCCGTAAAGCAAGTGTCAACTTAAGTTAATAAATTGCATAGCAAAAAGTAGAAGCAAGGTTGCATACAAGTATGTTCTAGCCAAAGTAAAATCAAAGTATGTGTTACTGCAAAAACAGACGTTCAATTAAAATCGCAAACCAAATAGTCGCGAATAAATAATAAAATCGACAAAACTTTTGCGAATATAACAAACCATATTCGAAGGATAACCAAGGCTGGCTTCTAATGGCAAGCATAACAATAACAAGGCAAGCTAGAATTGCCAGACTACACATCATTACAGTAAAACCTAGAAACACAACATAATTTATGGTGCTGACAGAAGGACTTGAGCTCCAATCGTAAGACGGAATGTTATCCAACGAGCCACTAGGCAATCACCTTACCTCGCAAATGCAGATTTGCTCGTATTCACGCACAGTACGGCTTGGAGGACCCTAGACCCACTCATCAATAATAGACAGTATACATATTATCTAACCCAAGTCATTGTAACTAAGTTATTTAGTTTTATTTTTTTTATTTTTTGTAAACATTACTTAGCCAATATATAGAAAAAGTTATTTGATTCATTGTTAATGGTTGCTTTGTTGGATTCCTTCTACAACACTTTGTAAAATTGTGTTTTGTTTTAGTTCTTTTCTGTGTCTGACATGTCTGGCGCACGCTGGCAGCAATTATTATGGTATTTTTACCGTTGTCACCTGTCGGAAATTCCATTAAATCTCATGCTATTTCTAAGAAAGGTATCACGATTGTATCACGATAGAATATGACTAAAATGAGTTTAGTCAAAATGCTAGATTGCAGTTTTATGTTACAAAAATGTCGGACAAATCAGGTTTTGAACCAAGACAATGTTGTGTAATGCAATGCCGATATTTGAAATAGAATTTATTGTATTTTTAACCCGTTTAGGTTACATACAAAAGCATGTAGCTCAAACTTGTTTGAATAAGCTTTCAGTTCTATAAATAATTAAGATTTTTATTGCTGAACATTGGAATAATGTACATAAGTATTTTATCAATTATAATTGAAAATATGGATGAAAAACTTTGAATCAATTTTTATGAAAATTTTCTAATTGAGTTATTGTAATAAAAAAAAGAGGGGGGAATTATATCTCTGATTTTTGGATACTCTGATGTACAAGTACTTTTTGGTATATTATAGCTCAGACAGGGACACAGTAAGGTTAAAATGATATAACCGCAACTAACAATACCTTTTATTGAATGATCGACATTAAATACATTTTGCATATTTTACAGTCTAGTCTATGATTTTTATTTTATTTGGTGATTCGTATTGAGTACACATGAGTAAGTTGTCATTACAGATTTGATCTAGACAGTATTGTGTATGTGTTTAAAATATAAATGTAGCATCTCATCATTTTTTTTATCTGAACTTTTCAAACCTGATGTTATAAGGGCAAATATTATCGCCATTGTTGACTTTTATAAACTACACAGACTATAATAAGTCATGATTTTGCTATCCATGTTAAAAATCTCGTTTTGCATTGTTTTTCCATCGTCAAACATAATTGAAGTGAAAAATATGAGCAAATCTGAAGAAAATTCTGGTTTAAGAATTGAGATAGTGGTACATGTTTATCATTTCAAAATTTCGTATTCAAGACTTGTTTATTAGTTTTAATTTTGTGCTAAATGGGAAACTTTTCTAACGTTTTCGGTCTCGATTATTTCTTTTGAAATTGTGTTGAACGATTTGGTCTTATGCGTTTGTAAATTAAGATAAGCAGACATTGATCGAAATTGGAAACACTTATTTACAAATAATTTTTTATGAACTTGTCAGTAAAGATTCTGAATTCAGAAAATAAAGCTGATTTAACATAGATAGAATTTAGTTTAGTATGTCAATTGTCTAGAAGATATATCATGTCGAACTATTATGTCATTAAAATAAAAAATAAAAAAAATATTTGGGTAGTGCAACCTTCTAGTGATAATAGCGGTATTACAGTTAGATATGCTGACCCATGGCATATTAAAAAACATGGCAAAAAAATAGCTACATGTTGAATAACAAATAATGTTCAAACATGTTTATAAATATGCTTAAATTCATGTCAGCTATACATGAATACGTGTATATAAAGACAATAAATGAACCACCACTGAGTATTGTTTTCATTATAATTCAAGCATTCCACTGAGTATTTTTTTCATTATAATTCAAGCATTAATCTCGGGTGAGAAAAATAATAATTGTCATGCCAGAAGCAAGGTTTCGAACAATTTGTCAAATATTTATGGACATTCATATGGTATATGCAATATCTTCGATAATTTATATTAATTTGAGAAAATTGTATTATTTGCTTCTAACAGCTCAAAGTCTTAATAGAGCTTAATTTAATTTGTTATCAACTGAAACCACGGACTTTAATGTAGAAGTTCTTTTAGTTAAGTAGCTGTCCGTTTTTATATATGGTTTACTGGGAGTTTTCAGTCCTTGAAATTTAAGTCCGTGCTTAAACGTATATAAACAAGGAACCTTTGACATATATTAACATGGCCACATTTTTTATTTATATCGGTTTGATTCTTACCTTATTTGGTTGTTTGAAAACATTTTACTAACAACATCTGCTGTACAAGTATAAATAGTTTCTCCTTATTTTTCAAGGAAAAAAATCATTTTGCATACATCTTTGAAGGCAAGCAACAACAGCAATTATTGTGACATTAATTGTCTTTAAGTGAATTAATGAAAGCTCTAAAAGGAAAACAGAACTTCTACGCAGTTACATAATTGATATCTACCGTAACACTATTTATAGAAATATTTGTTACAGATGGGTTCATTAGATTGTTTGTATTTACATAGAAAATTAAAACATCATTAACTTAGTATTTATTTCATCCCAAAGTTTACAAGTTAGCTCATATTAATCATACAACACTAAATGTCACATTTTTAAAATATTGACATTATTAAATAAATTTTTATTACATGAGATAACTTGCTGTTTTATTTAGAAGTTTGAAAATGAAACATTTCAGTATCATAAGGAAGCAAAAAACAGTTAAAGGTCTCATTTTGTTTCAAATTGATGAACAACATATACTTCTGTCGGGGATTTATTTGCAGTCCTTAAAATAAATAAAATAAATCTTTTCCGGTAGAAGCCTGTTTGTTTTCACCTAATCATTCAGTAAATTCACGTGATATTTGTCATTCTTTTACTATCAGCTGTCACTTTTACTTATGTCAATTAGTTTCTTTTTATTTTGTCGCGGCTAGTACAATTTCAAGAACTTAAAGTAAATTGGAATTATTACTGTAGCAATTTCAATCAACCTTAGTTTTACGATTGACTTTTTCATCTTTATTTCTTGCAGAGGGAATAATAACGAATCTGTATCGGAAAAGTAGATTATTCATTATTTAATGGATGGTGTAGCCTTATATATTGTAAAACCTGCAAAAATAACAAATCATTTAACTTAGATATAGATATATTTCTTAATTAATTAAGCAGCTGATGTGGTGTAATTGATTTTTGTAACACTTTTTGGGTAAAACTGCACTGCATACAATAATAACAACAGATCAACGCATTTAAAAATATTTCCGAACAATCTTATGTATAATAATTAAGTACCTGTTGTTTCAATTGCTGTGAAATGGAAATTAAATTAACTGTTATATTAGTTCTACATCTTCAGTACTTTATTTGTAAAACAGAAACTAATGAGGAATGTGTTTATCAGTATGATATGAAAGATAATCACGTGAAGATCACGTGCGGACAGGTTGCTGCGTTTCATAATGTGAGCACATTTCGGTTGCAAAATATTTTAAGATGTGCAACAGTAACTTTAACCAGTTTCAAATCAAAATTTAATGATGGAATTCTTTATGACTGAAACATGTTTATAGAGACATATCACTTATTGTGATCACAATAATTACTGAGAACATACATAAACAGATGAAAGCGAATAATTGATGAACAACAATCAATCATACAGTCAATTTGGACACAAACTCAATTAGAATATACTTATACGTATTAACACATGTCTTGGAATACATTTTCCGTCATTAGTTTATCACCAAGTAAAGTCGGAGGTACATCTTTCAAAATATTGTTATGCTCAATCATCTGTTACATAATATATTTACCTTTGTAATATTACAGCCTGAGCAGAGGATATTATTAAAACTGATGTAGTCAAACAATTAACTGATACCTTGGTTTGTCATTGATTTAATGTTATCGAATAATTTGTGCGTGCGCTTAAAACTTTTTTAAGGAATGGCTTTGTAATTTATAAGAGGGTGGATTTTGTGTGGTATATAACGTTTTGTCATTAATGATATTCTGTATTCATGTTCTTGTTAGGGTACGAAATGAAACGTGGTGTAATGACAAAAATACATTTTTACGGATAACAAGGCAATTATAGTGTCCCAAACAATTAATTTTACTTATCTTGGACTTTTTATTACTTTCATCTATGGTATACAGTTTAATATTGTTCAATTATTTATAACTACTTTTATATAAATAATGAATATATTTATCGAGTTTTGATTGGCTGTATAAACTTGGCATACAATTCCGTAACATGTATTTCTACATCCTAGACGGTTATCTACGTAATTCATTTTTGCGTTCTGTTCTTTAGGGCATATTTCTCGATTCAAATGTCATTACTTCAAAAAATAGTTAAAAGTAACACCGCTAAGTATTACTTTTAATTGCGCAGCCTTCGGGTAACCATTGAATATCTGACGTGCGCCTTCTCCATGTGGTTCCTTGAAAACAGTCAAAAGTTGCTCTAAGTTTCTTATGGACTGGTCGGCAATAACAATCTAAGTGATTACAAATAGTTACTGACAGGCCATATTATGCCATTCAGGCTATGTTCACCTGTATATCTCGTCAACAACTTTACTGACAGGCCATATTATGCCATTCAGGCTATGTTCACCTGTATATCTCGTTAACAACTTTACTGACAGGCCATATTATGCCATTCAAGCTATGTTCTCCTGTATATCTCGTCAACAACTTGTATAACTAATAATAAACACAAATGGTGGGTTTTCGAAAGGTTGATGATGCTATATTATTATCTATTATAGTCTGCCCAACAATTTACTAGCCTGTTGAGCCCATAATAATTTAGCTTACACTTTTGTTACAAACCCTGTATTGATGTTTTAATCTGATTTACGTTATCTCATAGTATATACTTGTATTTTCACACGCTCAAATGATTAATATGACATTTCCATTAATATAATTATATCTGATTATTCATCCGGATATAAATGTTTCCCCAAAGAATTAACACAAAAAATTTGACATATTGACATAATGATTTAAGTCTCTGTTGAATCGAGTCATTTATCATTGTTACATACGTGCTCTAAGTATAAGAAGTAATGAAATACCAGTAGCTTTAAAACTACTTGGATTGAATATTCTAATGTTTTCCTCAACAGATTGATGAAATAACATCTAGACACATCACTATATCACACATCACTGATCAACGTATATCAAATTAAATGATATTTGCAAACATATAGTTTATTTTACAACACATATCTCAGTTGTGTATCGCATTTTAATGGTTCAGTATTCGTATCTGATTTTGCCTTTTTCGAAGATAATTATATGAATATTTTTATCGCACACATATCAGTAAAAATGGCTTTTCATTTGAAAAATAATTTTAAAAAATCATAAAGAAAAGATTAAAGTATTACTGTTTTAATGTTTAAAAATTGAAATGTCTTACTTGATTGCTTTTACTTGATTCAATTGTATTGTTTTCTTGATAAGTTTCTTTTAAAAAGCTGCTATCTTATAATCATCGATTCTGAACTTCTTGACTACGTTCAAGTTGATTTTACATGTCTAAGTTTAAGTCCTATATCTCTTGAGATTACTTATAAGTTACTTACAGAAAATTGCCATGGAATAAAAGTCGTACTAGTATTATGGTTTGAATGAACATACATGGATTCCATGTGATGATGGTAATCATGATAAATTATCTTCCTCATACAATCCTGAAAATAAATATGACACAAAAGATAAATGAAGGTTATTGTGTGATATCAAATACTGTCTTATTAATTTGTTTATTGTTTCATGCCTTATTATAACTGTCAATTTTGATGAAGAATATAATAGAATTTCCCTATCATTGTACTAAATTAAGGACTTAAAACAGCGCACTTTATTATGAAATAGTCAAGTAGATATCTATATTTTAAGAAAGCTAGTCATATTCACTGTGATACATTGAAAGTATATTGCAAAATAAGACAAAATTTATCCCTTTTTATCAATGAAATCTACCCCTTTACTAACGGAGTAAGATTATTTTGCGTCATTTTCTATTCTCAAGATAGCAAGAATAAATTAGTTTAATGTGTACACTTGGCAACTCTTTTACTCGTAAGTTGTCATTTAAATTAAAACAAATCTAGAAGCGTGATATGTTAGTATACATCATGTCATTGTACAATTTAGTGCACATTAGTTGGAAGATTCTATACCAACTTTCTTATGGCGATATATTTTTCATCATTCATATAAGATCAATTAATTGTTATATTTCCTCCAGCATATGTCTCACATTTATCAGCGCTGACTGTATTCGAACTCCACCGAAACAATTGAAACACATTGTTATAAAAACAAACTGATAAATTGATAATTTTTCAACCTTTAATGCTTACAATGATTATTTTTTGGTTTTTAAAACTGCAATTGAATTGCTGAATTCTGCAAATTCTATAGATTTTAATGATATTGAGTCTGGAACATGCTGCTTTTATACACTGTAATGTGGTTTTATATTTCCTTCGGGCAAGTCGACAAAAGCATTTGATAATTAATCATGCTCTACGTGTAATAATATTGGGAATATTGTACTGTGTAACCATCCAAATTACAAAGTAATACATGGAGAAAGTATTAAAGATTATCAATTAAGCAGAATGTTGGCAAATAATAGCATAGATTGTGATACACCTTTTTGTTTTTAAAACATCACTAATCGTTCATATTTTCTGTTATCCAATTACTTCACATTACGTATTCTAACAGAAAGTTGAACTATGTTTTCGTTCTGTGAAGTATCCGATATGTTGTCTGACATTGCGCTCGAATTATATTTTTCTGAAAAGCAAACTGATGCGTTATGTTCTATACGTTTTCTTTTTATTCAATAATGGACATATAGTCGAGAAAAAATAAATAATATAATAGCCATCACAATATCTATACTTCTACGTGAATCCTGTTTTCTATTTCACCGATCTTACATTATTCATTTACTTGACATATACAAACCATCAGAAAGATACGTGATGTGAATCTCAAACTATTTCAGACAATACGAGGTATTGAACGAATATAAATAGTTTAGTAAGATGCATAGCATGATTTCCTTAGAGATGTTTTAAGTGAAAAGTATATACATATGTAATTTCAATTAATAAAATCGTATAATTCATCGTATTGGAGTGTTTCGCTATGTAACTTGAGAAAATTACTGGAGATACTTTATTGTATGTGTACGATTACTTTAGAAAGTTGGAATGTTTGTGTCGTGCACGAGAAAACAATTGGCGGAACTAAATAAAATAGAAAATACCACCAACCCTACAACATTTTCATACTAAATGGTCTTTAGAGATTGGAAAAATAATATCTCTGATTGAATATACTTCCAATAACCTGCACACGGCAAAAACAATACTGTTGTAGCAATAAAAGAGAGGGGGAAATCCCTAAAGAAAGCCAAAGACAGCAAAATTGATGTAAAACGATGCAACCACCAAAGTAAAAAAAAAAACACATGTACATTTGTATATTAATACATCTCTTTTAATTAATGTAAAGTAAAATTATCATCTTTGTCAATTTTTACTCTTTTATTTTCTGATATCTGACTCATTTATTGTGCGATGTATAACACTTGTTTCATATTAACGACTTTTGACCTATTTCTAATTAAGACATATTACTTTAGACCATAGTTCGTTGCTTTAAACGAAACCCAACCTAAGACATAAGTACCAGACAATTATGTATAACAGTGCTTTCATTAGTAGTTGTGTAAAGTTTGATGTGACTTAATATTTGAGTCATTTTATTAGCGGATATTTAACAGTAATTACTTGTTTAAGACATGTTTCTCATTAAAAGAAAACCTTAAAGTGATACATTATAGTAAATGAATAATAACGCTTTGTTTGCGATAAATCTTATCCAACACAACCAAATACATATCACGTAGGAAGAACAGTGCTTTAAGCTTTTAACAATATTTGGGAAATCGAATTATGATGTTGGTGGCACTTAATGTTTACAGATGTTCTTTTATTCTATTAACTTTAATTTATTCTCTTTTTGCAAGTCTTCCTATCTGAATTGTATTACAAACGATTCAATAATTCATAGCATGTATGACATTAAAACATTATACTCGCTATGGCAAAAAGAGCATGTATAAACATTCATTCTGGCATATCGTCCTTTACTATACCATACATCTATACCATGTGTTGCAAATGCTGCCAGCTTTCTGACGCCTATCGGGAATTTAATAAAACAAAACTTCTTGCCATTTTTGAGATGGATATATAATTTATTACCAACACTAGTAAAAGTCTGATTGAATAAACATATTGGTGACGATCGTTTCACGGTTATTATAGTAGACGAATTGGTGAGTTACAGTTTTTGAAGTCATTATGTCGAATATATCAATAACTAATATCAGAAATCTGTCTGACATTAAGACATCTGTAGCTTAAATAAATATATGGTTATATTCTCCTTGAATAAGAATGTCAGATGCCAGTCGTATATAAAGAGGACTGCATATTGTTTTGTCGTGCAACATTGTTGCACTATCAATTTCTTTTCATGTTTATTGCCGGAAACTGTAAGTAAAGTATACATTTAAAGCACAGCGGATTGTAAGCGTAAATTATATCAAGTTAATAAGTATAAATCATCAGGTACTAAGGGATCTTTAGATTTAATCGTTCAAAATAAAAATTGTTGTAGACTGGATTATATCGTGTCTGTTCAAGAAGGTCAGGGGTAAATGTATGCTACCGTCCACATTCACAATTTACATGACCATGAACATGTAATCTGAGAGTGGAATTTGTGCTAAATTATTTTCAAGATCGAAAGTACAATAATAGCTTTTTGTAGTCAATATTTTAATGCATTACTTACTGAAGATTTTGCTTTAATGTAAAGAACCTACTCAAATATTAAGATTGTTTAGTATATATAGTAAACACTTGAATATTTTTATTGTTAATCTTTCCTATAAATATCGAAATAGCGTCATTTTAATGTAGCATTTCGTTGGTATTATATGATAATTGTATGCGAAAAGAAAAATTGTGAGTGGCATACATGTTCAACAAGTTTCGTGATCTCATCTTTTCCCTCTATCTATATTGCATATCTATAATGATTGTCCTTATTGGTTCCCTTTAACCGAATTCATGCTGATGAAATATATGAATGCCTGACATATTCAGAAATCATTTGTGATACATTTTGTTAAAGAATATTTCTGGTTGAACACAAAAAGTAGGTATCAGCTTCACAAAATTGAATAATTAAGACATAAAATTGTGTCAAGATTGGCAATGAAGATAAAATAACATGGAAATATGTAAATCCTGGACACTTTATACAATATCACATTATTTTTAATTTTTTATTGACGCATCACATATTTCATATACGGTAAGAACATTAATTCAAGTCTGTAACCACATCATTTCATTGTGAGTTTTTTTTAAGATACCGGAATCGTTTATAACAAAGATAATGATGAAACGCTTATCCTCAGAATTGCAAAATTTCAAAATATAAAGAACAATGCGGTTATTGTAAAAAACGAACAATTTAATTGATTTCATTAATAAGGACTTCCTCATAGTTCAGGTTAATCTCTCGGTAATGCAAAACACTATATGTAGGACACTGTAAGACTTAGATCTATTCTTGGCTCTTTCTATGACAACAGACAAATAAATTGAACAAGGAACTATATAGATTTATTTCATTGATTGGACTTCTACAAAATGTATCCCTTCTAAAATGGGAATGTACTCAATTGTCATTCGATTGTCATTTATTAACATTAACTCGTGTTTCCATGATTTCCATCGGATGGAATGCCTTTTATATGCAAATATTTGATCACTGCTCTCTTCCCTGACATGTCAATTTCACAAATAGCATTTAGACTTTCAGCAACTTTTTACAATAGTATATTTTCCATGTACTTGTATAATTCGCTCAATGTTACTGATGAAAATAGTTGTCCAAATTTATCGAATTAGTGAATTCCTTTGGAAAAGAAAATAAACTAGCCCAGAGTTTTTATATTAATTCCTACTTAACGCAATACATATTTTGGAAAGTGATAAAAAGATGTGTGAGTTCATGAATAAAACCGTCAAAGAGGTAAATAAATGAAGCTTACCAAACAAGGACTGGGCTAAGTTTCATTATTGATGTTAGTGTCCTTTTTCATTTTCGAGGTTAATATGTTAATTCAGACGCACTTTATGTTCTTTCTGCGTAAGGGAAAACATATATCCAACTGTTCTGCACTTTTCTATTCACCTGTTGCATAAAACATATACTAATTATAGATATCTCTGGAGAGCAAGCTAAGATTCAATGAGGTTTCTACGAATTACATTTTACACCTGAAGGCAGTTAACAATACTTGGCTGGCAGAAATAAAAAAAAAACGTTTAAAAGTACACATCGTTACACCCCGTTGTATATACATAATTGATAAATTAATATAAGGTTATATATATAGTATTATACTCTGCCTATGTTTTATATTATAGAACAGAACAGAGCTTTATTTTAGACTTGTACATCGCCATGCAAATAGATAAACAAAATATATCATATCATGTAAACCTACAAGCAAAGTCGCATAAGTTTATCAACTAAATAAATCATTTTTGAGATAAACATCATCATATTGAAGTTTAAGTCATTCCATTTATTAATCATGTAACATCAATTGTTCAAACAATATTACCTTGTTATTATTTTTTGTATGATTTACAAGAGTAAAATGTCTTTTTTAAAGAAAATTTTAATGTAAATTACCACGAAAGCATCACTCATCATTACCTTAATTCTTATTTCTCATGAATTGTACATAAACAGATTATCTTGAGGATTAATGAGAAATATTAGCAGCAACAAATGTACACCTGCTACATAGGCAATGCCATGCTAGAAAACTCGACAATGGAATGTCAGATATTTTTCTGTGTATACTTATGTCTTCCCATTATGTTAAGAGCAACACCTGTCATATTATTGTCACATCTTATCTTCATAATGTGGAATTATAAAAAAAAACAATATATCGTTCCGAAATACTAGTAGTCTTAATATTTGAAATGTGGAAATATAATTATCATAATAAAATAAATGAGGAAATAGAATTATCATAATAAAATTAAAAAAAGATAAATGATTGATGTGAATTATAAGCAGCAACAAAAGTAGGAAATATAATATTTGTAATTAAAAATAAAAATGTTACCTTCAAAAGAAAAATGTATATTTGATTCATGTGAAATGAGTGAAATATTAGCAGGAACAAATTAACACCTGCTACATAGGCACTACTATTCTAGAAAATTCCACAATGGAATGTCAGATGACTGTTTTGTTGTGTAGACTTATGTCTACCCCTTTGTTTTTGTTTGGGAGTGGCTTTTTACTCTTTTTATTTTGTTGTTGTTGTTGTTGTTATTATTATTATAATTATTATTATTATTATTATTTTCAATATTCATTTATTTATTCATTTATTTATTTATTTATTTCAATTTTTGTATCTTTTATATTTCCATTACTTTCTGGAACATGTGTAGATGCTGTCTTCTAAACATTTAATACTTCTTCGTATATTTTTGTATTTTTTCTAGACATTTTATGGCACAGCTCTTACATGGTTTTATATTAATATTTATATCTTAGTTAGACTATTTTGTCTCTTTCAATTTGATCAATTGCAATTGTCGTATTTTGTTGGTTTGGTTTCATAAAGTAGACGGGAAATCATATAAACAGACGAATAAAGACAGACATTTCTGACAACATATATAACAGTTTTCTCATTGGAAACGGAATAAACTACTCCTTTAATAATTTTATCACCTAACAAATAATTACATTTTATGATAAAGTGAAACATTTGTCTAAAAGTATATATATTAAGACAAAATAATCATTTGCTTTGGAAATTAGCATTTTCAGTGTCTCAAAAATAAATGAACCCATTCTTAATTTGATTATATCATGTTTAAAGACAAGACAAAACACGCATTTAGTTTTCGGATCAAGTAAAGAAAATAACTGAAATTATAATGTTCTGGCATCAGCAGATTTCCAATGTCCTTCGAGATTTAGCCACGGTGAAATTTGCGTTGTTGTTGCTGTATAAAGCGGGTAAAATTTAATAAAATGATGTAATTGATGTTATGGATAGTTTACACATATTACGCTGTCATAAAATAGAATATCTTTCAGTTTAGATATTAACAACGTATGACTTGGTATAAATCTTTAATGGCAAAGAGCAAACTCATCCGAGAGCATGTAAATTACTGGTTGCCTCAGTCTATCATACAGCTACAATTACTAATATAATCAATGTGTTGTTATTCTCAATGTAGAGAGTATCATGGTGGATAACAACTTGTTCCTGACGTGAATAATTATTATTGATGATAGCAATTTCTTCTTTCTAGGGAGAAATATTCCATATCTGAGTAATAATAATCAACCATTTAATTCGGAATTATTTGAATTTCATCATCATATTTGATAAAGTGTATTAGTAGTTATATCTTAGTGAACAGGTTTCTCTTGTAAACAACGAGGATATTTGTGAAATTTAAATGACACGGAAGTAAGAATTAAACAATTTGCGCTGAAAGGAACTTAATAAGACTATTATATAATTAAGTATTCTATTTAAAATAAGTAAGAGTGTGGAAATGAACTAACACAACTGATGATTTGTAATCACAAATTATTTAAAACAAAAATTCTTTCATTTACATGTAAACTTATACCATTTCTGTAATAGAAATCATTTACACGTACTACGATACATACAGTATTATAAAAGTATTGCAGACACGTTGAACTTGAAAATGCCATGGATATATCTATATGACTTAGTTTTCAAATTTAATAAATAAACGTTGGTTTTATCACAATTTCTTATTACCTGTTATAACATACTGCATCATGAAATGACGTCTATACTGTGGATAAGGTTTGTTGTATTAAATTGTGCTATATATTTGATTTGTAACAGTGAAGCGGCAGAAGAATGCGTTTATCAATATGATATGAAAAATAATCGTGTTAAGATCTCCTGTGAAAAAGGTGCAGCGATACATATCGTTGACAAAGATGGCATTTCACTTGCCAGACACACCGGTATAAATACGGAAACTATCCCGATCATTGTTCAACTTAATAGGTAAATGTGTTTTTAACATCTTGATTTGCACCGCAACAATATGATTTCCCTCCATAAAATAATAATGAAGCAGCTATTATTTTAATCATTGCATGTTCCAATCATATTACAGCATAGTTACGTTGTACAGTAGCTGATGCATACAGTTGCATGATAATTAACTCAATTGCATTTATCTTGTATTTGGTCTTTTTGCCGACTTTGCGTTTATATAGACTTACTTGAACTCTTTTAATTGTTTCATGCTTAATTTATTTTGAAGGATATGATAGTGTTCATATATTTTCATGGGAAAAAATAAGTTTATATATGTTTATTGTTTAAATGTAAAGAAGAATGTCTATGCTTATAAATTCTGATAAAGTCACAATGTCAATGAATATCATTGTTAAGAGGTATATTTTATCAAAGGCCCACTGTAACAGACGTGCTCTAAACATAAAATTCATTGACAAGTGCTTAAACTGAACGTTTGAAAATTTTCTTCATATATATATACAATAAAATGATAATTATTGATTGTCCATATTTATTGAACTATGATTATAATTATATTGTCTGCATACCCCGTCCCTTTTGGTATTTACCAGAGCTTAAAAGCGTAAAGTGAAAGCAATAAAAAGTTAAAACAGAATTTTATTTCATGTTAATTGAATCAGCATTTATTTTAATCAGGTAAATTAAGCCAACGAGTGTTGTGAGTATAAATAATAAATTAGAGAGCAATATCATCAAGAGGCTTAATTATCAGTTTTAAGGCTTAAACGACGATTTGAATTACCGTTTATTTTATTTTATTGTCAGTTATGCAAGGAATGTGCTTTTGGAAGATAAAGCAAGAAATACAGACATACGATACTTGAGAATAACACAAAAATATTATAATGTCTCTATAGCACTTAAAGACTATGCCACGTGAGCATTTTTCTCTCTCATGCTGATGAACATATAACAGAAACATGAACATTATTAACATACAAGTAATATTCTGAGCAATAAATAACCCTATAAAACAGTCCAATAATAGCCAGACCAATAAATAACCCTATAGAATTGTCGAATAATATATAAACTAATAAATAACCATATAACAATTTCAAAACAAAACAAAAATATCCAGCCCAAAACATGACTCTATTTCATTCAGACCAGTAAGTTCCCGCTTTTACATCGTCGTATGATATTCAGACCTATACATTGCCAAATAATATCAAGATTTAAAATATCTTATTTAGCAACGTAAATATGATGTTTCTTGCTATATAAACATATAAATACAATTATACAAAGACTCTTGTCAACATGACACAATTATATCAACAAAAATTTGTATGATACATGTACATACAAATAGTCAAGCAAGAGAGAAAAAGAAAGATAAAAAACAAGGAGGTTGAACTAATGAGGAAATTATATATAAATTGACTTAATTAAATCACTGCCAAAATGTTACATGGAATTATATCAAAATAATATCCTGACCAATAAATGCCCCTATTGCATTGCCAAATAATATCCAGGCCAAATAATAACCATAAAACCACCTCTTCAATTTCTATACTAGTTTTAATCGAGAAGGTTTCACAGTTTTACATATTTATGTTATTTTAACATATTTATATTTATGACGTGGAAATCATGGTGCAGGCAATGTTTTTTTATACAAAATATACGAAAATACCGATATTGATATATTCTTTTATAGAAGAATATCGCTCATGCACATTTATTCGTGTAAATCCTCGTACTTCATAAATCACTCGGCCTGCGGGCTTGGTTTTTGGGGAGGCTATGCCGACCCAATGTTAATAACTGTCTGTCAAATCTTACTGCCGCGGTAATCAGGTCAAAAAATAGTACCTTGATTTTTTCTAAGCTGACTCATCACTCGTCACAGACATTTACAATATGAAAATATTTTCATTTCTTTAATTTCATATCTGCAATTTGTAAAGATAATAATTCTCTGAAAAATTCTTGATTTTTGTTTAAATCACTACTCCGTGACGTCATACTGCCGCGGTAATCAGGTCAAAAATTAGTACCTTGATTTTTTCTAAGCTGACTCATCACTCATCACAGACATTTACAATATGAAAATATTTTCATTCTTTTAATTTCATATCTGCAATTTGTAAAGATAATAACTCTCTGAAAAATTCTTGATTTTTGTTTAAATCACTACTTCCGTGACGTCATACTGCCGCGGTAATCAGGTTTAGGCATACGTACGTCTGTAATAAATAGTTCTGGTATGAAAAACCCTTCAAAATAATAACTTTTATCCATATTTTTTTAACAAAAAGCATAAATGAAAATTTATAAGTAAATGCTTTAATTCAGTGGCAAATATTCTTTATTATTTTTGATAACAATTTTCCAATTACTACGCAGCGACCAACTGTTTTATGACGGGTCATTAACTAGAACGTTGCAACTACGTATTCTCAATATCATGCATGTTCTTTTGTTGTTATAAACTATTAATAGTCCTTAATATTTTTTAAAGACAAATAATTGTAAATTGTCGCTTACATCAGAGACATGGATCATGCTTGCGTGATAACTAAGGAAAACTAACTTATTTGTACACCCAAGGAGGCTGTACGCGGAAAACGCTCATAAACCGCTAAATCATATAGCGGTTTAGTAAATATTTTGCATACATTTAACTAAAAATTCACTGATGGTGATGAACATATAGATTAAAAACATTATATTCTTTAACCATTATCGCCGAAAAAAAACTATTTAACTACAAAACCCCTAAGGACCTCCGACAAAATTTCAGCACAATATTACATTTTACATTAGCAAAATAAAAAAAGCAATACTTATATTTTCATCTTACATAATTCATTAATCAAACTTTTAACATAAAAGTATCTTTGGTAATTGACAGATCCCTACTCTGATCTTTTATTTGTATAGGAATAAATTTAAACATGTGCTCTTTTGTTTAGGAATATTTTGTAGTGAAAGTCTTATATATTCACTAATCTCATAATTAGAATTAGACAGGTCAGGAATTTATACAAACAGTTGTTTAGTTTACTATGCTCATTTTAATCCCAATAGAAACATTCAAATATTTGTGGTAAAAAACATGACCAAAGTACCTAGTAGTCGTTTACCCGGTGGTGATCCCATTAAACTGATTATAGATTCGAATTGATTAGAAAACACAAAAAGAAACATGTGTTTCCGTACAACAAAAATCGGAAGTTAAGTGAACAGTTAATTGACAGAAATATGTGGTCAAATATGTTTTAACAAGGAAATAATTATTTCAGAGAAAGACGCAAAGATCAGTATGACCCCGTATTGTGTAATTAGAAAGTTTATTCAATTCTAGGGCATACATCATAATTTGATAGTCCATTTGTAATAAAAATTCAAATTTTCAATACAGATTATGAGATACATAAAAAATATTAAAGAATAAGAAGCTTTTAATTAAAAAAAAAAAACAAAAAACAAAAAAAAAACCGCATACATATACAAATTACTTACAGTCGAGCATCGGGAAGTCATTAACATATCTTACGAAACTTTAATTTTGAAACCGATATTTGCTCCCGCTGAAAGTGATAAATGTTTATTTGAAAAATAAAAAGAAAGAACTTTTATGGTTGTGTTCTAAAAATAATGGGCGGCATAAGAGGAATTTCTTATTCATTTTACAACACTTGAAAAATTACTACAGAAAATGTGTTGTTGTTTTGTTTTCAACAAAAGTGTGTGTGTTTTAAGTTTATTTATACTTGGCACCGGAATAACCATATGTCCGAGATTATAGCATCTGGGACGTCTTTTTCAAGCAGATTCTTCCTGGAAGCCCATTCTTCGTTCTTTGGTGGTAAAGGAGACGACAATACCGTCAAGGCATCAAACTTTCTGACTGACGACAACAAAAACGGCATCTATTAGCGCCAAACCTCCAGAGTAAGTCACGACAGGTCAACCAATCACCTCTGGTACTTATGATGACTTGACTATGACCTTCCGTGTGCCTTCTCCGCGACGTGCACGCCTCTGGAGGTATTTGGAGAAGTTTCAACAAAAACTTCCAAAACACGCCATTTATAACACCATTCATAGCACTGACGGCTTCGATGTTCTCATCTATTTGCGGGAAATGGTCGACAGGGAAAACCCTACGTAATAACCGCACACCCTGTTAACAACAGATTTTCCGCAGTATATATTTCAAGCTAGTGAGGTTTAAAAATACACGTAGAATCTATCGATTAACTACCATAAGTTGGTTGAGTGTTGAGTGTTGGCGGTAAAAAAAGAAGATATAACTTCCTGATCAATTTTCACTTAGGTTGATTCAGTTTTGAATAAAGCTTTGCAGAGATGTATTTTTTTCAAGAAATATTTAGCTTTATATATTATCCCATTGACGCCATGATTAACAGTCCGAATGTAGACCTTAATTAAATGTTCTGGAATATTAACAAAATGAATAGTCAACCACATTAACCATATATATGAATGGTTGAACACAACAGTAAGGATAAATAGCGCAATGTGCATATCTTTTTATTTTGGTAGCATATTTTAAGCAAAAAGAAAAGAAACTATAAGTCTGAAACATTCTCTCATAGCCTCCCCATCAGTACATTCAGTGCTTTGATTAAATGCGTCCCCGTACTTGGCAGATTGTAGTGCAAATAACATATTTGACTTGTTTTGTGTTATTTACATGAAAAAAAAGTTTAAATGAATACTTTAAGTATACCGATGTTATTTCCTTAAATGTAAGATGGGAATATTCCTTTAAATCATTTATTTAACCCAGTTATATAGATCCACATATGCTGATATATATATGTTGATGAAATAATATGCTATAAACATTTCAGAAATAAATATTCAAACTTATTATATTTAGCTTTTAGCGGTATATATACGAAGTGCTATGAAATATTTATTCAATAATGTTTGTCTGAACGGTAAACAATATCGTCATTCAATAACATCTCTTAAATTTATTCAGTGTTGCACACGCTTCTGCAGTTTCATGATTTATTACAGTCTTGGGGGTATTCTACAGAATGTTTTACGATCACGGAAGAATATAAAATAATTAAAAGCAAAGTTCCGTTCCGCTTTTTGGGTATGTCTTAATGATTTAAAAACATTTTACGACTATTTAATACACTTGTTACTATATATAGTAACAAAATTGCCTATGATTTCAACTGATTATGAGTGTCACGTGACCTATTATGAGTTTGCGGCCCGGGGCCGAGAACAAGTTATCAGCCCGCAGAACATGTGCACGTGCACAAACTGAAACAATGACGTCATATTTTACGTCATGAAACAGTTAACTGTAAAAGTGAAAGTAGGTTGACAGCACATCGTATTTAGTACAAACACATTTTTGTATTATTACTGTTGAAATTTGAAGAAATAATACGACAAATTCAATCCGAAAAAAAAATGAAAATAAAACTTGCTTCTTTGAACACACAAACAGTAAACATCTCCGTACAGAACACAAGAATTTCAACCAAAGAACTTCAAAGTAGATTTCTATTTGTAGTTGTTGTTGTTGTTTTTTCTTTTTTAAAAATGCTACATTTAGATCTACCAAGTGTATTAAAGACATTAATACACGTCAGAGTAGGGCCGGAAGGTGATAATCGGCCCTGAATGAATAATGGCCCTCGGGCTAAAGCCCTCGGGTCCATTATTCATTTTGCGGGCCGATTATCACCTTCCGGCCCTCTCCTGCCGTGTATTAACCTCTTATTCCGGCTGAGAGATAGCAATTACATTAACTCCCGAATTAATTTTAGAATATGATTAAACGATTTATTGATAAGATCATGATATGCCTAGAGGAAATATGAAATTACGATCTCGTAATGTTTTAAAATGATCATTTTCAACAATTTCTTGATATAATGTACATATTATGTGTAACAACGTCGATAATTATGCACCACTTTATCATCTTAAAATGAGCAAATAAACGCAATGACGAAAGTAACTTCTGAATTTATAAAAACAAACGAAACTATTTGCCTGTGTTCGTCTTGTGTTGGTATTTGACGCAATCTCGGTATTTGGTTGTACCTCTTTAATCTTGTAAAGATTGCCAATCTTGTATTGGTACATATATATATCTGGTATTGGTATTACTTACGTACTCAAAATTTGCGTGTTTATCATTTTGCGAGTAAGCATTTATGTAAAGGTTTAACTTGTGTTTAAATTTTCTTATGGTTATGTATCGTGTGTTGGTATTTCATAATTTGACAGTGATATGTATACCTTTTGTTGGTATTTGACGCAGATACAGTTTCATTTTCCATATTGATCCCAGCCATTGAATTACCACTATTTCCTTATATGTCAGATAAGTAACGTTTAAAAATATATAAGAATATTATACATTGTTGAGTTCAATATTGAATTCTATTGGACGATTACACAGTTATCGGCTAGGGCCTCGTCTAATATAGGTATTGCAGCTATGTACAATAAAATCAGAATTGTTCTCAATAATGTTGAATAAATGACCTCTTTACATTTTTGAAATTATAAAACATTTTTCTGTTGCTTTTTTGTGTGTGTTTTTAATTGAAAATATACATAAGGCTAGATGGAGTACGATATGGATCTAATATAGATATTTTGGACTGTAAAACTGAAAACGAGGCTAAACGGGGTGTGATATGCATTTGATATAGATGTTACGTACTCTGGAAATGGAAACGAGGCTAAATTAATAAAATTGGATCCAATAATGATTTCTAATGGAACATCACCCTGAAAGTTTAATGGTTATATTTTTAAGATGTGGAATAATAAAATTAAAATGATATTTGATCTGATATTGATAATTCTTTCATAATTAACCAACAAATGCTATATAATGATCTATAACGTCATATACTTGAATATATTGTTAGATATATAGTTTATAGACGCATATTCGTACTTTTAGCAAAGCAAATATATTACTTTAACTATTTCAATGTAAAAATGTATAATATCATGCTGTCGTTCTGGATTTATTGAGTTGTGAATAATTTCTGCAGACACTAGTCCGTAGGGTATTCACTAGAATTGTTTGCGTTAGGTGAAAGCAATAAATAATTAAGAACGGAAGTTTCTTTCGTTCTAATTGAATCAGCATTTATTTATAATTTATTGATGGCTGCGATCAAGTGCACGGGATATAAATGATAATATAGCATTAACTTAAAAGAACATAATTGAAGAGCTATCATTGGCAGGTTTCATTAACTTGTCTGTGGTTTAATGTTACCAATGTGCTTTTTGTAAAATTGTGGAAGGACATACAGTGTGATACCACACATGACTAGAAGAAGTATAGTTTTTTCCCCAGATAGTCGTTGTAGACAATTTGATGTGAGAATTGATTCTCTTCATATTACCGTACTAATGAACTTGTATCAGCAACGTGAACATATTCATAAAGTTGTAAAACGCTAATACAAATAGACGTTTGTTGTAACACTGGAGTAGCATCACATTTACTATTCATGTGGATTAAACAAACCTTTCTTTCTGTAGTGGATAAGCGATGTTTTATGGTACTGCAAGGATTATTGAATAACAAAACTAGCAAGATGAATAGTTAACAAAGTGGGTTTCCTTCAAACTTTTGGAGACGATCAAAGTGTATCATTTGCTCAAATGGATAATGGAACTTTAATGTGTTATATAATATTTGACCTAAAATATAATTATATTTATTGAATCTTATTTCAATGTTGACGGATTGTTTCTAACAACAAAAATGTTCCATAATTAATACTTTCCCTGTTTCAAAATGAAGCTTTATCAAAGATTTGTATTGTTAAGCGTATGTTATATTTGTGATGTACAATCAGCTAAAGAATGTGTTTACCAATATGATATGAAGAATAATAACGTTCAAATAACATGCGGGAAAGGCGCAGTATTACATATTGTTGATCAAAATGGAAACACGCTACTTACCGGGGAAACAAGCATCAGTTCCGCCGATACTTCTCCTGTATTTCAGCTGGACCGGTAACCATTCTTTTACATTTAGAAACTGTTTGGTATCACACCTGCTTTAAAATATTTATACTTTAAGTGTAATAACAAAATTATTCAAATGTTTGATTATTATATAGTGTTACGATTGTGTATATTAGGTATGTTTAATAATTAATTTAAATCTCTTTTTTATCTTGTGATTCATATTGCGACATTCCAGCTAAACATATTTTTACAATATCATTTGTTAAAACTATACTTTTAAATGAACAACGTTAGGGTTATTAGAAATCAAATTAACATGCATCAGACTTTGATATTTACCTATACTGTACTCTAATTGCTGCAATTACTTTTTATCTTTGTCATCACCTTTCATTTGGGACCGCTAGCTCAAAAATAACGCACGCACGCACTCACGCACGCACGCACCTACATACGTACATACATACATACATACATACATACATACATACATACATACATACATACATACATACATACATACTTCATCTACCGGTCATACTCTGCTGTTTATTAACTTCTAATCATACATATTGTTACTGACTTACCGCTGCTTTGAACTACACTGTTATGATTGAATGGCAACAAAACAAATTACTGGACGATACACAATAACTTCAACAAACAAAGCAATTTAGCGTTTTGTGATAAATATTTAACGGGAAATACATTTCATTATTGTTCTCATCAAGAATTTATATTGGTATAAATGTAATGCATGATCAAAGAGATATCTCTTTCAAATATATTTGAAAACTTAGAAAATTCCGAAACCTAAAGCTTATACATATAACACTTAAACGCTCAAGTACTTCTTAAAGATAATCTCACAAAACTTACATCATATCTTGTATTTATTGTTTTACACTTAAATTGTGTTTGTGCCAGAATTCCGTTTACAAAACGTACGAGTTGTGTAAGATCTTTCTGCAAAGAAAATTATATACCATCACAATTTCATATAAACTCATTGAAATAATAAAATGGTAAATGTAGCAAAAAATTAGGAGAGTCATTTTTGATACAGTTTAATGTTGGGACATGCACTAGATATTTATCACATTGGGTTCTGAAACTAAAATTAATCTGTAAGGGCGTGTATTCTTGATATCTAGGTGGATGAAAGAACCAATGATTAAAGTTCGCCCATTTTATTAAGAAGAAAATGAACATTAGTTGATATATTACTAGCATTTTTTTTTAAATATATATATAAAACATTATTGATAGTAAATTCATCGTTAGTGTCTCAGAGCCTTTTTAACTGTGAACAATGTATTTTCAAGCTCTAGTGCTCTTGCATTTCGTATGCTTTATTAATGAAATACAATCAAAACAAACATGTGTGTATCAGTATAATATGAACAATAATCGTGCAGAAATTGTATGCACAAATGTTGTAGTGTTGCAATTATTGGATCATAATGGTAATATAATACTGACTGGTAAAACGGGCGTCGAAAGCGCTAATACTCCCGTTGTGTTTCATTTTAAAAGGTAAAAACGGTTTGTTTTACAATTAAATGCATTTACATGTATATAACTTCTTTAAATGGATTATTTATATCTTTTGTTTTTTAGCTCGACTTTTCTATGAAAAGGGGAGCTATCCTACTCGCCCCGGCGTCGGCGTCGGCGTTAGCGTTGGCGTCACACCTTGGTTAAGTTTTTCGTACCACCCCACTTTATTTCAGAAGTATTACAAGTATGGCTTTGAAACTTACCATACTTGTTCACCATCATAACCTCCATCTACAGACAAGAGTACATAACTCTGTCAAGGTTTTTGACAGAATTATGGCCCTTTTTTGACTTAGAAAGTGTATTGAGCTTGGTTAAGTTTTTTGTACCACCTCACTTTATTTCAAAACCATTGGAGGTATTGCTTTGAAACTGACCATACTTGTTTACCATCACGACCTTCATCAACAGACAAGAGGACATAACTCTGTCAAGGTTTTTGACAGAATTATGCCCCTTTTTGACTTAGAAAATACATTGAATATGGGTAAAATCCACTTATTGCCTTAACCCTTTGAGATATTGCTTTGAAACTTTTAATGCTATTTCACATCATTACCCCCATCTGTACGCAAGAGAAGGTAACTCTGTCAAGGATTTGTTTTAAAAATTAAGGCCTTTTATCGACTTAGAATCTTGGTTAAGTTTTTTGTACCACCTCACTTTATTTCAAAACCATTGAGGTATTGCTTTGAAACTGACCATACTTGTTTACCATCACGACCTTCATCAACAGACAAGAGGACATAACTCTGTCAAGGTTTTTGACAGAATTATGCCCCTTTTTGACTTAGAAAATACATTGAATATGGGTAAAATCCACTTATTGCCTTAACCCTTTGAGATATTGCTTTGAAACTTTTAATGCTATTTCACATCATTACCCCCATCTGTACGCAAGAGAAGGTAACTCTGTCAAGGATTTGTTTTAAAAATTAAGGCCTTTTATCGACTTAGAATCTTGGTTAAGTTTTTAGTACCAGTCCACTTTTTGACTGAACTGTTTGAGATATTAATTTGAAAGTTGGAATACTTGTTTACAATCATGATTCCCAAACATGTCCAGGAGAAGGTAATTCTGTCAAAGATTTTATTTGAATTATGGCCCTTAACTGTCAATGTTTTGTATTATAGGCAAGCACTAAAAAAGTCGAGCGCGCTGTCTTACGGACAACTCTTGTCTTATTCCGTTTTCTATTCCTTCTTCTCTTGATATGAGGCTTCGTTGTTGTCCTTCCATATTTTGTTTTACTTTATTTTCTTATTTATATTTTATTCAAAAAATCTTTTTAGTTGTCATCTTCTTTTTCTCTTTTTAACATGTCCTATTTTTTGTCTTTTCCCTTTTTACCTTTCATTTTTCTTATATCATTTCAATCCTTTTAGAATGTTCTATTATCCATCTTCTTTCAATCTCCATTTTCGTTTTCTCTTCTACATATATTTGTAATTTATGTATCTATACAGTTACTAATTATTTCAAAGTAACAAGTTATTTGAAATGAAATTTGATAGTATTTTCTATTTCTTAAATATGACTGAACATATATCGATAGCAATCATTTTGTGGTATCCCGTGAAAGGCATTTATTTCCTGAAGATACGTTTGTCTCTGTCGTACTTCAGACTTGTTCCTCTGTTCAAACAGCACACAGTTAGAATAGAATGTCCTACATTTTGTTTCACGATGATCATAAATCAGAGACATAAGTTTTCGTGTAGATCAACATTAAACGTTTCTGACCTTCCACGATATGAAGATTATTCAGAATATGCAATAAATAATCTATGTGCATATAATGATGATAGATTTTTCTATGTGTCAACAAGAAATAAATGACTCACTACTACAATATCCATAAATAATAACTCCAATGTATTGTTAACAAGATAACAATCACGGAATATGATAACTATGGTTGTTTCTGGTCAATCTCCATTGTGCAATTTGAGCGTCTTCACAATCAATAAAGCTGACACTGATTTAATTGATCAAGAGGAAAAAGAACGGTTTATGGATAACCCGTCATTTTCTAAATAAAAAACAATTAATAGTTTTGTTGCCAACAAATTTGCTACATTTCAAATGAAAACTAGTGCAGTTTATGTGGTAGATTTTACATTATTTTTAGCTCGACTATTTGCAGAATAATCGAGCCAATGCAGTCATCCATATGAAGGCGTCGGCGTCCCTGTGGTTAAGTTTTTGCGTGTAAGCAAGTATCTCTATAACTTCTGAAGGGGGGGGGAATGAATTGAAACTTCACACACTCTGTGATTATCTAACATGATTGGCACAAGTCCCATAACTCTGATTTGCTTGTTTGCATAATTATGCCCCTTTTTCGACTTAGAAATTCTTGATTTAGTTTTTGCGTGTAAGCAAGTATCTCCATAACTATAGAAGGGAATTGATTGAAACTTCACACACTTGTTCTCTGTGATTATCTTACATATTGGCACAAGTCCCATAACTCTGATTTGCTTTTTTGCGTAATTGTGCCCCTTTTTCGACTTAGAAATTCTTGGTTAAGTTTTTGCGTGTAAGCTGATATCTCCATAACTACTGAAGAGATTGGATTGAAACTTCCTACACTTGTTTTCAATGATTTTCTTACATGATAAGCTTAAGTCCCATAATTCTGATTTGCTTTTTTGCATATTTATGCCCCTTTTTCGATTTAGAAATTCTTGGTTCAGTTTTTGCGTGTAAGCTGGTATCTCCATAACTACTAAAGGGAATGAGTTGAAACTTCACATACTTGTTCTCTGTGATTATCTAGCATGATTGACTCTGATTTGCTTTTTTGCATAATGATGCCCCTCTTTCGACTTAGAAATCCTTGGTTAAGTTTTTGCGTGTAAGCTGGTATCTCCATAACTAATGAAGGGTTTGTGCCTTTTTTTGGAACAATTTTATGCATTCATAATAAAAAAGCAGTGATTATTCGATATAACGTCTTACTATTAAGCCTTTGTACCTTTTCGGACAATTTTATGTATTCATAAAGGAGAGCATTATTGTACTCAATGAAACACCCTTGTGACAACTTTTACGAATAGTCGAGCGTTACTGTCCTCTGTCCTCCGACAGTTCTTGTTCATAAATGCAACATAATTTTGAGAGGTGTCAAGAGCAATAAAAGTTAATTTTGCTAAATTATTTAGTGTTTATAGTCAGTGTATATTGTTCAAACGTATAATAGAGAATTATTAACTGAAATGCAATAACCGTAAGAAATATGAAATAAGCGGGGGCATGATGAACATTTCCTATAGGATCTATAAACTTAAAGATTTCAACTTCTATGCCTATGCTTATATCAGTTACTTATATTCAAAGTTGTAATATCCATTGATATTATGACAAATGTGCATACACCCCTCTTATTTGATTTTTGTATTTTTTGACTTATTAACGTCAAAAACAAAATCTAAAAAAAAGGGAACATTATATAACTGATGATTTATTTTGTCAACGTCGCAATCAAATTTAAAACGACCACTAACGTAGAACTATCGTTTGAGAAAAAAAAGAGTATTTTGTTCTATTAAGTACATTTGTATTTTCTATCAAAATAAATAAGTATTTACAAAACTATTATTAGAACTTGTGTTTTACTATAATATATAAATATATGTTGCCCTACACGGCAAAATTAATATGTTGTAGACTTAAAACTTTTTACTTTCATCGTTATGACTATTTTAGTATTCTATTACAGACTATATAATCGCTAAAATCCTTATCTTATCCAGATCGCGTTAATTAGAAATTAGAATGTTCGAATTTACGCCAAAATTTCTAATTCTCATACTGTACCATTAAAAAAATCAAATTTTGTAGACAGCTTATCTATGCAATCATAATTATTTACAAATTACAAAACATCATACAAATAGTAGCTATTCATTTTACAGACTTACTTAATAAAGAGGATATAGGATAGAAGCAATAAACAGGTGTTTGTGTTGACAGGTTGCCATTTATCATGTTATTTCAATTTACCACCAACTTTATCGTTATAATGCTCAAACAGGTGTTCTTCTCTCTGTGCAGTTCAATAATCAAAATCCTTTCCTAATTGTCGGAACTGTGCAGTATGAGAAAGATATAGGAAGTACAAAAGTACTTAATAGGTACAAAAAGAGTATCACCGATTAAAGCTGTAACAACTATTATGTTGATACTTGTATTTCATGAAAATAATTTCAAACGCAAAACTTGATAAAATCTACATATTAAAGTTATTAAATGACCAGTTTTATTGCATTTCATCCTTAGTTTAAATATTATTTGTGTAATTGAATAATTTCAACTGTAGCTCTTTGTAGCCTGTCTTTGGTTTTAATACAAATTTGATGAACTAATTCTTATTATGTAACTATCTATATAGAGAAGTTTCAGTGTTTGTAGATACATGTTAGTTTAATAACCACGATGCTTGAAGCGTATGCGTGTATTTCTAAAATAAATTTAATCCAGTACTGCTAGGAAATCGAGAAAACTGAATTCTTAAAGAAAGCCCAACACGACAAAATTGACAATATTGAATGGTCGGTTTATGCTTTCGTGGATTAATGTGATGTCGTTTCCTGAATAATAAAAACTTCTGATTATCACAAATATTCAACATAAAACACTTTCTGAATTCGATCTAAAAGTTCGTTCTCAAATCAGTAGTTCAGTATAGATTCACTTTCTGAATTCAATGTTTAAGAGTTGATTTTATTTTCAAAACAATTTGTTTAACATAAATAGGATATGCATTCTGATTTCAGTGTTAAACAGACACTTTTTAATTTAAAAAAATAATTGGTACAACATTTGTCTTAATATTAAGCTACTTTTTTCTCAGGTCAAGTATCTCTTCCTTAAATGACGAGGCACATAAAGCAACGAAAAAATTAAGTGACGCCAGTAAACTGCTGAGAAAGGTACGAGAAGACCTGACGCTGCAGATAAATAATCTGATAAACCTGACAACCCTTCTACAGAGAGGTGATGATGAACTCAAGAATGATCTGAACACATTACGAAGACATGATCTTACTTCACCATTAGCAAGAGAGGCTATAATTGCAGGTAAACTTGCTATTCTCAAACAAAACGTTCCGACAGATGATGGTATGTATTTGAGTTAGTATAAAAACAAAACCGGGATGAAATAAATAGTAGGATAAAAATCTAATTAACTTAAATCATTACACATATGTCATTTCTGTTCCATATTGGATTTAAACAGACCGTAGTCGATTAATGAACAAAGGGACTCTGCTTTTATATTTACCAATACTGTTCATTTACAAGTTAAAATGGTATTTCAAAATGCAGAAAACAATTTACTTGCTTTGGTGTCAATTAATCATCACTGAGTGTAAAAAAAGAAATTGTGAGGCTGTTGTTACATTGTATATTTAAAATAAATGATCAAGATAAAACAGAGTTAAAGTAGAAAAAAATATTTTCATTTATGAACAACTCATTTAGCACATTGAACGTTTAATGTGTATAAAGCTATATATATACTACAAGAATGATTTTCTGAAATTAAAAAAAAAAATCTTCCAAAATGCTTGTTTGAAATAAATATGGTGGTAAATTGCCATAATAGCGAATAATGCATGCACGAACTCATTGCTTAACAGATAAACCCTACTTAAAAGTGCAGAATAACATTTTGTATCAGAATGTTTTATTATGTCTACCTGCAATATTCCTGTGTATTAAAAAACGGAGATATTTTATGCTACAGCTCTTTCGAAAATAGACCTTATAATTATGGATTCAATATAATTCACTTTTGATAAATATTTCATAAAATTATAGCTTTTTACTCATTAAAAGCTGTTTGTCTTTATTCCAGCCCTACAGAACCAGTATAATTTTTTGAGAATGGGGTTACTCTCACAGAATACTCAAATGAACGAACTAATTAGGACAACGATGCGTCTGACGACATCTATCATGAAGACAGCACGTGGTGCACGCGGTGTTGGCGAAATCCTAGATCTGAGAGCTGACGTCATGAATGAGACATTGTTTAACATAACGAAGCTAATGCCAGGGGGATTTGAGCACGGTACATTTTTTGGAGAGAAAACAGGTAAAAATTCACACATCTCAGATATTATGTCTGTGAAGTCAATATTTAGAATTGTGTTTTGCTATCAAAAGTACGATAGATGAAAAATTTATGAACACGTAGTTGATATAATCTCTAAACATATATATATTATCATTTTTACGTGGTTTTACCAAGGAAATACAAGCGTGGTTTTACCAATAATACAAGAAAATGTATTCATATTTATATTAATATCACAAAATTTGCAACATGTTCTCCGTTTGTTTATCAACATTATCCTACGTATAAAAGGTAAAACATTTAACCAATAATAAGTAAGTCTGTTATATTAACACGAAAATTAACTAACTAGTAAGGTAAGTGGTTGAAGTAATAATTAAGTGAATATTTGTTTGTAGAAATATATGAGCAGTTATTTCTTGACATGATACTTTATATAAAGCAATATTCGTATCAAATTTGACTTCTTTGAAATACTTTCAATCATTTCCTTTATCGCCAAAAATGACATTATTTTCAAGAAGAGTAGCGATTAATCTGTTTATAGAAGACATTGACACTATCATGACATCTTTCTGTAGACTATTGTCAACTTTTGGCAGCTGTATTATAATGCAATTAATAAATGTTTTCTGTTGGCAGCTCCCGTTATTGAGTTATCCGAAATGGACTTTTTTATTTTTGTTAAGAGAGAAAATTGGAATATTCGAGAATTTGAGAAAAATGTTTTACGATCAACAATAAAATATAAAGATCAATCAGGATTATATCAAAGATCATGATTTTAATCAATTTAAATATGATTCGGAAAAGAAAAACATTTAAGTATTTAATTTTGTCAACTGAATGGTAATTTCATTATTCTATATGGGATAGGACAAAACCAACACAAATTTAGATATCAATTATTAGCTTCGTCAGTTGATGAAACTAAAAAAGTTACGACTAAAACCCAGTGATTTCCAGCTGTTTGTTTAGTGTTTAAGTTCTCATTACTTCAAAATTCTAAATGATCATTTTAATAAAAATATAAGCTTGTACATCAGTAATAGTAATGATGGTATCATGATTGACATATATGTAGTTTTCATTATCACCGTTTTCAAGATTTGTTATGATACAAATGAGTCAATTTTGTTTTATATTCTTTCAAGTCATTTCATCTCATTGTCGCTACCAGTAAAATAATACAAAGGCAATTGGTACATTTTGTCATAAAAATAATCATGTTCATGAAATACTACATTTTATGGAACAAACCGGGATGACATTTGACAATTCTTTTACGTTTATATGGATCCGTAAATAGAATAAAAGTTTATTTTGATCAACATCTTAGACATGTTACAAACTAAGATTATTTTGCGACATATATTATCAAGAAATCCTTGTTTCTAAGACAACAGGTGTTAAAAAGCTGCAAGGAAGCTGTTACAGGTTGTCCAGTACTTTATCTAAATGTTGTTATATTTGCCTTAACAATCATTGATTCAAATAATTCTTTTGTTGAGGATTGAATAATGCTACAGTTGGCGAATGAGATGTTGCATATACAACTAAAAACGAGTGGTTTCCAGCTGTCTGTTTTAGTTCTCATTAATTCAAAAGTATTTTCCTGAATTGTTAAAGTGAATTGGTCTAAAAAATCGAAGGTATTTTATACCATAAATAAATTACGTTGATATTATTTAATATCAAACATGGCAACAAACCATGAAATATATAATTATATGGATGTTGTTGCAAGTATGAGATACATGATCAAATATTACATATGTCTATATAGCAGATAATAAATTGTTCTAGAAAAAAATACTATTCACAATAAAGATATTAATACAAAATCACTTACAAATTAATCAACATTTTGTTCAAGCAATATTTTTCAAGAATGTCCAAATGATACCTTTCTATTGTTTTATTAATATTTGAAATACCTACGGAAAATGTCATTGTAGTCCAATTAAATGTAGATTCTATATGATAGAAATAAATAGTATGTTTTGTAAGTCCATTTAATTGATTAAATTAAAATTAAGTAATCTAATAAGTTAAATTGACAATTTCTTTATTTAAGAATTGCCATGTTTACAGTTATAGTTATACAGATTATATGTTTCATTACATTACATAATGATTCTTTATTTTTATGGCTATCTTACTTTAGTGTTCTGTCCTCAAGAATTGAAGAAGATTAGTAAAAAGGGCACTAGTGTAACAACTGGTGTTGAGCAAGGAGCTATAATGTTAGACTCTCATACGCCTGAAAACATCTGGGTAATGTATGGCTATGTCGACATAAACGAAGTTACCCAGTTCGATTCCCTAAAAAGTATGCATACATATTTTGTCTTATATCATCTATATGTAGATATGTGGACTTAATAAATTTATTAATTTATTTGAATAATACTAAGTTCGATGTAAACTTATTTTAACTCTTTCATTTGTTATGCAGAATGTACAGAATATTCCATAAGTATGTGCACTTGTATGGCAATATATTGACATTTCTATCAAAAATGCAATTTTATTATAGTGTGACAATCTCTTTATTTAATGAATGGACCATAAGTCATTGTTCCTTTTGAACTAAGATAATTTTAGAAAATCATTTTGCGTTTATAATTCCAGGTCTGAAATTTGAAAAAGTTCAAAAGATATTTGAATTACCGTTCTCATGTGTCGGAACAGGCCACGTGGTATACAAACAAGTTTTGTATTGTCAGAAAATGTTCACTAACAAGATAGCCCATTACAGTCTTGCAGAATCGAGATGGATTGGTGAGAGACCGTTGGAAAATGTTAGTGTTCATAGCCATTTTCCATACCAGTCTGGAAAGAACACCGATTTAGATTTTGCCATTGACGAAAAAGGGTTATGGCTAATATATTCAACAAACAATACGCATGGAGATCTTGTTGTAAGCAAGGTGAATGAGGAAGATTTATCATTTGATGGCACGTGGGTGACACAAATAAAAAAGAAAGATGTAGGAAATGCATTTATCATTTGCGGAATTCTTTACACCATTAATGCATTTGATACAGCTCCTACCCATATCAATTACGTGTATGACACAAATAAAGGTAAAGGTAAACGATTGGAACCAGATGAATTAGAATTTGTTAACGCAGTTGAAAATGACTACGCACGAGTGTACTCTCTGGATTACAGCCCTTCCGACCAGGCCTTGTATTCGTGGAACAATGGCCGTATTGAAATATACCCAGTCTCGTTTCTAGACGAAAACGAACCATGAATACTTGTATAATGATGCATGGAGTGAAAAGTCTGTAACAGGGATCAGTTATATAGCAAACAAACATAAATTAACGTTATCAAGAAATGATAACATTATGCAATTGTTTGAGAAAAATAGTATGTGTTGATATTAAAAGACAAAGTTATGACTATGCAATGATAATCTATCAGAATCACATCCATCTTATGTAATTGCCATCGGTGAATATTTAGTTTAACTACGTGTGTGAAGTAGGCATAAATATTCTATCGCTGGTTATATTAATTTGTCTCATGAATGTTTGTCATAAGGATGTCTATACCTGACATGCTTAAAGACGAAACAATTACTCTGGTTGGAGGTATTTCAAATATCTTTTAACAAGCTGCAAAACAGTGGATAATTTGACAATTATCAGATAGTTTGTGACTTGAAAAAGTGTTCATAAGAAGAATATATTGTATTTATTGTAACAGTTTTACATATTAAAGTCGTTTCACATGGAAAAGTTACGATATATTAATGCTTAAGAAGGAATGCACGAATTATCAGTCAATATATTTCAATACACATTTTATCATTAAGGAAATGTTCACTTGTGTACAGTTTAATTGTTACATATACTTGTTTATTAAATTGTTCGTTTGTGAATCCATATATATCATATATATATGGATACACTATGTTTGAATAAATACAGGTATTCAACAAGATAAGGTACATTTTATAATTTTGTCTCATCAGATGTGGCATTGCACAATAATATATATTTAACAAACATCACCATTTTATTTCCATTCAGTATAATCGGGAAGATAATTATATTAATTTGTACGAAATCTACTCACTGTTTTGCTCCCTGTAAGAATAATGACATGAGTTCATGATATTGATGTTATGCAGAAGAAAGTAAAAATATAAGTAAATATCATTCAAAAGTACGGGCTATGGCTTTGATTTCATGGTAGCTTAATTGTTGCTTTGATATCAATCTTATATATTCCTTAAGTTTATTGCTTTAGATTTTTGGCGCAAAACTTTTATTTCATTCAAATTGGATAATTGACTTCTTGAGATACAAGCGGATGCATTTTTATGCAAACAGTATCCCTTGCAAGTCTGAAAATAATATTATTACCCATTACTCTCAATATTTTATGCCAGTATGGAGCATTAAATACTTTCCAAAATGTATTACCTCTTACTCAATCATTTGAGTGTATTGTTTTAATTTTGATAAGGTTTAAGGGAATGATTGTTACATTTTTCATTGTGTTGCTGTTCAAAACATTTAAGCTTAATAACCTTTGCAATGAATAACATACACCTGTTAGAAGACTTGTATTATATTTGTGTGCTACATTCTGTTAAATATTTAGTACACAGACCAAATTATATCATAGATTCTGCTAAACGTTTAGTTATAACTCATAGACGTTAACAGGCGCTTCTGTCAAATTAATCATATTTACATCTATGTTAATGCAGGTAACATGCATAAGTCTGCCAAAGTTGATAAAAAGCAGCACAAATTCATGTATATACATGTAGTTCAAACAAAATGAAATTATTTATACAATACACGATAGCAGGTGTTTGAATACAATCAATTAACATGTATTTTATTGTTTAATTATTTTTAGATAAATTTGAACAAATCCAATTTATTCTATGACTATTCAATATAGTGTTTCAAAGAAAGCAAAATAAATAAATCATTATTCAAAGGGAAAATGGTGACTTTCTTTTTCAATAACTCCCAATTTCTATCTTAATAACCGGTTTTCCGGTTCAAAACGATTACAAATCAGAAAAAAAGTATGATTTACTTAACTATTAATTAAAAGGCATGATTGTTCTGTAATAATTCTACCTTTATAACTTATTATATGATCTAAACTTTTGACTCTTTCCGTTTAAATTACGCCAAGTTTTTGAAAAAAATATGACTACATTGATAAAAAAACCCTCTGTGTTCATCTTAAATGTGTCAAAAAAGTGAAATATTGGCTCCCTTAAAATATACTATTACATGTATATTTTAAGGGGGCTCATATTTCCCTTTTTTCTCTTTTTTTTTACACATTTAAGATGAACACAGAGGTTTTTTTATCAATGTGGTCATATTTTTTTTCCAAGGTTCGATACTCGTGCCTGTGGTTCAAATATTTAAATAAAAGAGCAGTTATGATAATGGTACATTTCTAAAAACACTGAACAAATGCCATTGTCCTATTTATTTGTTAATAACCTAATTTGGAGATATTCAAGATTTACACATTATTCGTTTTGGATCTTTTCCGTATGACCAAAAGTTCCCGTTTAGAATTTAGTAATGTAATGAATAACTTGTAAGTTTTTTTTTTTGTCATTCAAGATGAGACGTTGTAACATATTGTTTTCACGCTAGACCATATACTAATATTTGATTTTATCAAGTTAATACGCATTGTTTAATTTACATGTATTACCATTGCAAGTAACAGGACAGTATGAAATGAGTTAAAATAAATACAAAATAATTGTAATTTATCTTTTATAATATCTTTAAGCGATGTCTGTCGTTCAGAATCTTAAAAAAAAAAACTTACTAAACCGAACAAAATATTGCATATATATGAACAGCAGACATACAAATTTAAAAGGGCACTTATTTGTATTTTATTGAAGCGATAGATATACATGTACATTGATAGTTCATAACGAAGCTACTGTAACATATCTTTAGTACAGAGCTTGTAACAGCTTTCTTTTCCGTTGTAGGTAGGTACGTAAATATCATTTCATATTATCAAATGGAAGTTCAAACTCTTTCAGTTCTAAAATCATTTTCTTCACTTTTGATTGGAAACATTAAAAAAAACTCAAAGTAAGCATGAACAAACATTCATATGAAAATATCAAAGATGAAACAACTGGATGTCACCGAATTCGTTTTTCGAGTTACCTGTATTATTATTTGACAAATCTGATCTTAATCAGTTTAATAAATTCTAATAAACAAGTTATTACGTACCTTATATGTATCAGGCATGACCGAATTCGTTAACGTGATCGTGCACACTGTCAAAAAGATGGATTGGCGTAACCTCTACAAGTTATACGTATAATAATCTACATAACCGTGTTTTGTCATCCTTGTTCTTATTTCCCCACAGACGATGCTGTAATGATAGTGTCAACGTTCAAATAGAAATGTAATTATGTTCCCAACATAAACTCTGACAAAATGTTTATCTGTAGTCCCAAAAAATACACGACCCATGTATACTTATCATAGGAAGACATAATTAAGATTGTTAGATATGGAATATTTGTGGTGGTTATACACAATACATTGCAGTAAGATGAAGCTTAATAAAGTTCTAAGATAATTCATATAGATGTTTCAAAGATATGATAATCGTATATGATAATCGTATGACAAAGTGTCAAAACTTTAAACCACTGTTATCTAAACATTGGCGTATTTTGCCAATTATAACAAACAGCATTGTATGCATAATCTTTAATATCCGTGTTTCTTGTTTTAATACTTGTTGAAAACTGTTTGACTGGAAAAGACCGAATCGTTAACTTTACTGTATTGCATTTTTTTTGGTATAAAAGTTATAAAATGTCTCGATTTGTTACGGTTTTTAATCAAATTATTCTGATTTTTACGTTTGTTCATAAACGGCTTATATGTAAAATTTAAATGCATGCCAAACAGGCTGTACTATATTGCAATTGACATTTTACGACTTTCTCTGTTTCAATGAAGAAAAACACATGTCTATGGAAGGAAATAATTGTTGTCAGGAAAAACAGTAACAATTTTACAATCAATGTTCCTTAATCAATCTATTTCCTGCAAAATAGTTGTAATTGGGCGGCAGTCTTTGTTTATACAATCAATTATATAAAGTTCTTTTTAATTTCCTGTATGAAATATCATTAATTTACTATCGCCAATCTAAAATATCAATCTGTTTTGTAAATGATATGGTTAAACATAATATTTTAATCACGAAATAATATCAATATTTAAAGGTTGTTATAAAAACAAATAAAAATTGATCATTCTGAGATAGCTGTGTCCAATATTTAAAAAATAATCTTATCCCTTGTCTTGCTAGAGCTAAAAATGCTTATCATTTGTATAGAGCCCGAATTGCCTGGACATCCGTGCAGTCTGGTCAGGTTTTACAATGTTTGCTTACTAACTTTCATTTCCCTAAAAAACTGGAACACACGTTAACATGATGCAGTAAACCACTGTTGTAGACAGTTTTATCAATTTTTACATTTCTGAAGGTACAGCAACTCGGACAAAACAAAACTGCAAATTATTTAAAGCTTAATATTTACGTTCCTGCCATCATTATAGATTGTGTATGTATGCGTGTGTGTTAGTTCGTGCGTGCGCTCGTGCGTGCGTGCGCGCGCGCGCGTGTGTGTGTGTGTGTGTGTGTGTGAAAATTGTTTTCCCTCCATTTTTGCTAATAATAGCACAAACATACCATTTTCAATTTCTTTCTGACTTTATGTCCCAATTTTCTGTTAACTATTTTCCTGTTTAAATGCACGAGCTGCTCTCTTTTAGGCTTTTGGACCACAGTGGAGTTCCTTTAAGCAAAATGTCTCACTGCTAGATTTTTTTTTAAAACATCGTGACTTCGTTGCACAATAAATGGCGAAACAGGTGAGGATACGCAGTACGATTAACTGTTATGCACTTTTAGTGTTTTTTTAGGCGGAGGATCATATATCCGCAAAATACAACAAAACAACAAAAAAGATCGCTTGTTTTTAGATGGCAAAAGAGTATCTAGAGGGTCGAACATCATTCTGTTACAGACGAAGAACGCTGTGGTAGGCCAAATAGTCCTGTAAGTGGACAGACTGTTGATGAAGTACAGTTGATAGTGTTAGAAGGATAAACATACATTAAATTGTGACAGAAGTGTCATTTGGCATTAGCTTAATATCTGAAATGTGACGCATTTGTGCACGATGAATTCCACGGCTATCCGAAGACTGGCGGAAAGGGCCGAAATGTTGCGATTGTTACCGAGACTTGTCATCGGGGAACTAGGCTTAATTTAAATCATGCGTATAACCTGAAGAGGGACTGAAGAGGGACAAAACGCATAGGTGCAAGAGCCTTTTTTGGACTGTCATAAAACAGCAGAGTTTTTTCTTTTTTCTATCTATCCATATTGAAATGATTGGGATAGTGATGTGCGAACGTTGTTCGGCTTCCAAAACTTTAATAATCAGCTTTTAATATTTTGTGGATAAGGTATCAATCAGACTCGTTACCAAATCAAACCAATATAGAAATCACAGTTATTGGTTACCTTCAACCTGACATTGACGTGCTGTCACAGTATAAAACGAGTACCAGAAAGGGTGTAATGAAATTTCTGTGTTTTAAATCGTCAAGGTAGTATTTATTTTATGCAGTGCATACCTGTGGTGATACACCATCCCTACGCAGCTTTTTTAGCCTTGCATAATATCTTGCTAATGGTCTTTCTAACAGGTTGCATAATACACAGAAGTGGTGATTATCAAGCAGTTAAAGCGCTTCTAGGTGAAAATGACTCATCTGAAACTGAAATAGAAGGATCGACAATTCTCACATTTGTTGTTATATTTCACAAGAATAATCCACACCGAAAACTCTACATTTACATCTAAAACAGTCTAGACGGTAACGTTTAGATTTACTTTCAAGAAAACGTGAAAAATCAACATATTTGACACTTGAATGGCGTGGATTCTTGTTAAATATTTATTACTCAAACACTAACAAATCATTTATGACGCAAACTAAGAGGAACGTTTGAATATATTTTGCACGGAAATTTTATGTACTGAGTATACTGTGGCAAGAATTATAAAAGTTAAAGTAATGAGAATCTACTAATTTTTAAGATGAAATAAAAAATGTCAGGGTATCATACTACAAGATACAAAAAATACTGAGAAACAAATAAAAAAGATCGACTTTAAGTTACTAGTAAAAGTCTGAATTTGTTATTTTTAACATAATTTAACTCAAGTTTTATTTCTATTTCAAAGAAAGTTGTCAATTATATATCGTGAATATTAAAAATACGTATTTTGTTAAAAATAATGAACAGACAGGAAAGAAATAGATTTAAACATTTAAGCAAAAAATGTTCATAAAGGTTGATTTCAAATGAGAGTCATAATGAATATTTTATCAATTATTTTATAATTACATAAAGCTGTTACACATGTAGTTTTATTGACTTAAAGCATATGTTTTATTTATAAAGCGTAAATGACAGGAGGTTTTAATTTCATTTATTCGCCATGCTTGCAGATATAAATTACAAACGAATGGCAACGAATAGTGGATATGAAAGTAAAAGCTATGAATATTTAAAGATTGCACGTTTACGGGTAAAATGTTTATTCCGCTTTCCATCGGATAATCGTGACTACGCAACTTTATACACGGTTGCTATAGGAGTCAAGTTCTTTTTCGGCGTAACTATATTAAAATCGTTTTACTTACATTTGTAACCAATGGCATTCTAAGTTATAAAACACTCAGCTGAATATGGGTTAAAGCTACACGCCTCCAAATCAGCCAAACTTTCAACCAACTCAATCTTAAGAAAAAAGTACTGAGTTTTTAAGAAAGTATTCAAGATAAAAGTAATAATTTCCATGTTATGTACGATTTGATACCGACTTTGTATTATTTCCACCATATATCTGCTGCGTTATTAACGTTACTAAACGCAGTAAGGGCATTTTTTGCGTTATTTTTTTGTATTTTGAGCTTTTTTTGGTAATTTGCATGGGTTGTAGGTGCTGCCCGCAATGTGAAAAAATATTTTCTTTGCTTACTTCACACTATTTTACTTTTAAATACAATTTCGAAATTTTAAAGAAAATTAACATGAATCTGGAGCAAAAAAGTTTATGGACAAGATTTGTGTGTTCTAGTTAATACGTCTCTAAGAATAAAGTTGTCCTTAAAATATTTACACAACTTTAAATTATACATGTATAACAAAACATGGGGCAAAGATAAACAGTTCGAATAATTAAAATGCAATTTAATTCAAATCACCATCATGGTCTGTAAATACTAATATATAGTCATTCACATGCTGGAGAGTAGCAATAATTAATAACCCGGATTATCCGTTAAAAATTGTAGGTGACATTTTGGTAGATAATAACATTCAATGACGTGAATGGTGACATATCTGGGATCTCTACTCTCAGTGCCTGAAAGGGCGGATGGACCCTCATAAAGGATAGAACACACACACGCACGCACATGCATATGCACGTACGCAGTTAGATGACGGTTAAAAAGTAAAAATAAATATATAAAAATAGTTTTTAACAAAAAGCAAAGGATGCCTTTATAGCTTTGTGGCCAAGATTAATATAAAAGGGTATGGAAAAGATGAGTTTTTAAAGAAATCCCTTTGTGGCCACGTCTGACTTGAAAATCATTGACATAAATTGTTACAAGAAATGTTGAAATAGATTTTTATCAAGAAATAAGATCCACTTTATTGTCTTGAAATATTTCATGTAAAGACACTAAAGATATTTATATAACATATTAAATCGAAGTTATTATTCAGAAAAAAAGGTCAGAACATGTGATAATGCATGTATATCATGTTTATAGTATTCAGTTTGCCTGATTTTATCCTTTGTCCGATTTGACTGTGATACCAAACAGTCACATATATATGTTTAAGTAATTTTACAAAATCTTGAACATTTTCCATATGAGCAGCGAAAAACATATTTTTATCAAGTTTATCGTAATCTGTAATAAAGATGTAAATGCATCAGCAAGGAGCAGGACGTGAAGTGGTTGCACACTTGGTTCAAGCGAGCGAATTAGTTGCAAACTTGACAAAATGGTGAACACGGCGTGATTTTTTGACACGGGTGAACGAATTTTTGCCAGGCAAGTGGGTTTCTTTGTTATTTTGAAGTTCATTAGTATGTCTATTCCATAATGCAATATATATGCCACACTCGGTTAAAGGTTTCAGCATCCACGATTCTGTTTTGACGAAGTTATTGAAGATATAAACTGATCATGTAGATATTTTTAAATTTGACATGTGACTGTTCTGGTCGGTTTTTCTCCTAATTTAATCGAATTTGTAAGTTTCGAACTGCATTTAACAATAACAAACTATGTTACTGTCAATGCTGTATAAATGGTTTAGTTTGCAAGTCCGAAGATAACGTTCAATACACAAAACTATCTTGTTAAAGCACATTTTGGTTGTAGACTTATACTTCAAACATTTTTGGTTGCAAACTTATTCTTATTCTATTGAATTCCATAATAAATCTTTGCAAAAGGAGTGTAGAAGGTTATATTTATTAACCTTTTTTCAATGGCAATTATTGACATTTATGTACTGTTACTTGTTTTTGTCATAAATGTTATTTATACAGTGGAGCCTTGCTAATCCGAACCCTTCGAATTCGGAATCCTTTCTTATCCGAACGAAGTGTCCGGTCCCGATTTTATTCGTTCTATTTTCAATGGGAAAAAACCTCTCGGATCCGGAACCTGTCTTCTCCGAATTCCGGACGACTTTTTCAATTTTTGTTCTTGTTTTACTCTAAAATTTACCTCTCGGATCCGAACAGATTTGCCAGATTCACACCTTCATTCAAAATAACAAATAATCGCACATCTTGCAGGTGTAAACATACCCCAAACTGATAAGTGTTATTTTGCTTGATTAATGGGTGAAACGTATTATCTGCGAAGGTGTGAAAATTACACTTAGCTTGACCTGATATGGTCAATAATTGCTTAAATGATTGTTTTTTGTCACCTTCAATAAATATTTCGATATAATGCAATAGAAATATCTTTTAATCCTTTGTAATGGATTTAAGGAGTGAAAAATAATGGAAACTGTCAGTGAATTCGGATAATCGCTGAATCGGATAAGAGTAAAGAACAATTGACAAATGATGGTACGAATATTTAATCATGTCTCAGCCTCCTGTTTAACATCGTAGGTTAACTTACCCTTGAGGACATAATATTTTTGCTTATTTAATTACTTTTATTTCTTTATTTTTGTATTCACATGTATTAAAATGAACGATAAGAGATTGCAAAAATAAAATATTTAAATTGCAATTTCAAATGCATTCCCGTTTTCTTTCCTTAAACTATTTTGCAAATAACATGAAAAACATGTAAAAAAAACCTTCTAATCCGGAAACCTTTCTAATCCGGAAACCTTTCTAATCCGAACTTTTCTTCTGGTCCGGACGAGTTCGGATTAGACAGGTTCCAGTGTACTTTCTTCTTTTACAACAATTATGCAATTTATGTTTCAAATTACATGGTTCTCAGTTCAATACTATAATCATCAGTAAAAGAATAGCATATAGAAAAATATTTATTGATACTTCAATTCTAAAATATGTCATCATATGTAAAATGCAAATGAAAACTACATACAAAACAAACGTATGTGAGAGTACTGTTGTATGTAAGTGAATTATTTTCATCATAAACATAAGGACATGTGCACACATACATTGTTACTCGGTAAAATTTCCAAAGTTTATCAAAACCACAAGAAATGTTAATTTGTTTGTTTCGTATGTAAAGATCAGTAGTTGCTTTAGACATAAAGTATGTAAATGTACTTAAAATATATTTACAAACCAAAATTTAAAATGACATGCTTGTTTACAATATTTCGGATCTGATGTACATATCATATATGTCAATTGGTATTCTAAAAATTATTTTGACTATTAGATCATAATATAAATGATATACAATTGGTTATTTACATTGACTGATACGTGACAAAACTACTTGAAGCCATTGTTCGAGTTAGGGAATTTGGAAGATGTTTCGATTGGTCAATAATAAGGAACAATTTAAAGAAACATGTGAATAATGCCCTTGTGTCAATAGTTTTTATCTACTATACATTCAAATTTATTTCAAATCTCAAAAAAGAACAATAATGAAAGCTGTCTGTTGCTATTTTTTCTTCTTTTCCTTTACAGTAAGTCATGCCAAAATATAAAAAAAGTCCTAAGACTTTGTAAAAAGAAAAGAAGTATATCGAGGAGAAAAAATGATGAAGATAAACACAACTGAACTTCAGTTTAGCATATTGTGTTTTATATCTATTTGAAAGACCCTGTGTTAGGATATATCTGTACACATGCACAATTTGTATATATATTTCTTATTAGATGAACGGGTATAATTGCCTTAATATTGCTAATTATTTTTAAAAAAAAATATGATAAGTTATTCCTCGCTAAAATATGCATGCCACATTATTGACACAAAAGTTTGCAACCCAAAAGGCTTGAAGTATAAGTCTGCAACCAAAATGTGCTTTAGCAAGATATTTTTGTGTATTGAACGTTATCTTCGGACTTGCAAACTAAACCATTTGTACAGCATTGACAGAAACATATTTTGATATTGTTAAATGCAGTTCAAAACTTACAAATTCGAATAAATAAGGAGAAAATCCGACCAGAACAGTCACATGTCAAATTAAAAAATATCTACATGATCAGTTTATATCTTCAATAACTTCGTCAAACCAGAATCTAGGATGCTGAAACCTTTAATCGAGTGTGGCATATATATTGCATTATGGAATAGACATACTAAAGAACTTCAAAATAACAAAGAAACCCACTTGCCTGGCAAAAATTCGTTCACCCGTTTCAAAAAATCACGCCGTGTTCGCCATTTTGTCAAGTTTGCAACTAATTCGCTCGCTTGAACCAAGTGTGCAACCACTTCACGTCCTGCCCCTTGATCAGGTTCACAAAATTAATTGATAAGATAGGTATTAAAATTATGTAAAAGTTATTAAAGAACGATAAGCATTTAAGTATGAGAATAGAATATTAACCAAAAAACTTGCATTCACGACATCTTATTTAGGAGTTCAGTGCTTTAATAATGACACTAGCAAACATTCGTACACCTTTACCGAATGTTTTAAAGGACGATATACTTAGTATCCAAGTGACGCATTTCAGCACACCTATATGTTTGGTGGCTGATTTGGTACGCTTTTGTGCGTCTAGTTGGCGCTAGCGACAACACTTACACAACAAAGCGCCAAACGGCGCGTTGTCGGACTTTCGTAATGTCGTCCTGTCTCTAGCGAAGCACGCAAAACGGCGCGTTGTCGTGCGGCGGATTGGCGCGATGTCGCCCTGTCGCTTGGCTTATATAATAAGCCAATCCTTCGATTTGAACCGAGCGATAATGTGACAGCGCGACAACAGGCCGCACAACAACGCGTCGTTTTGCATGCATCGTTAGCGACAGGACGACAAGACGAAAAACCGACATTGCGCCGTTTGGCGCTTTGTCATGTTGTCGTTAGCGCTAACTAGACGCACACAAAGCGTACCAAATCAGCCACCATATAAATGCAAGAGGTGGATAAATTCTTATGCTTGTATACGAAAGATCTTTTGTAAGAGCCGAATGCATCCTTCGGGGTATTTCAAATAAGCAAGACCCTGTATTAATGCGTAAATGCAGAAATGTTCAAGTTAATTACTTAGATTAACCATCGCATCGGTTATTATTCAAAATAAACTATTGTTAACTCATGGTTAATCATTCAGACTATATCAAATTGTTTATAAAGTTGTTGAATACTGATAAAATCTATTCTTTCGTTATTGCTATTTTGCCCTACGGAGAATGTACATGCGCGAAATGCTACTTCCGTTTCTATGGAAATATCGTTTTGTAAATTGGTCTATAGCCGACAGGCATGAAAAAGTTTTAACCTTCGGATTAAGGCCGAACTGTTGTTTAATTGTGGCGCCAAATTAACTGAGATGATGGTAGATTTTATTATCAAAGCAGCGCTTTCAACAGGGATTTGACATCTTAAATCAAAGTCCCCGCTATTCTTTAGATGGCTAGAGGTCTGGAGAACAACTGAATATTGCATAATGTGTAAACTCTTTTATTTTTACACCGCTGAAAACTTTGCCAAAGGTATATAAGCAGACGAGCAGTAATATATCATTAAGTATGCAGGCTTGGTTTGATGGACAGCAGTGGTTAGTGAATGCTACCACCGCACCGCTTAGCATAAGCTTAATTAAGCATAATTGAAAAATGGTAAAACTTTGAATTGAGCAATTTCTGCAGATGTGTTCATACGGCGGTGATCATTATGCCTTTATTGTGGCACACTGTGACATGTTTGCGTCTCCATTACAAGCGGCGTGAAAAAATGATGTGTTTGCCACTCTAAACGAGAATACAATGTACAATGGATGGAATTAACTAAAATGTAATTCTGAGAGGGACCTTTGTACAATGCACATAGCGAGTTACTCTATGTGTAACGAAATAACTGGTAGGGGAGAATGCGATAGAAGTAAGAGCCTGCGTTTTATGTAGATACTAGTATTCACCGTGAAGTGTACGACATGTATGAGACTGGTCAAATGTCGCGAGAAACTAAATTTAGAAACAGGCCGTCCTGCAACAACAACAAAAAGAAACATTGACAAAATTCATTTCTTAAAGATGCCCGATTAATAGCAAAGCGGTTGAGTTGATCTATATGACAAACTAGTCATTAGAACGAGTTCACTTTATTAAAGGTTATTTTAAGCTGAGGAAGCTAAAACATTATTTCAAAGTTCTTATATCATTAATTCATTAATTAAATTGTCCATTATGCCCATATTTCTGGAAAGTTTACATTATTTACATGTGTGATAAACAAAGTACTAAAAATACGACATTAATACATGTATAAGCGTTTACATAGTTGGATGTCCTTTATGTATCTGAATTGGCTTTACTGCGTAAGACTTTTGGTAATGTTCCTTAAGCATGAATTTATTTCTCACAAATGAAAGGAAGTCTCCTACTATTTTCCTTATCGTCCCAACGAAGCTGCACATCATTTATTAAAACAACAATTTTGTCCTGACGGCCTCCGGACGGTTCTGTAGGGTACCAGTTTGTCCATCCAATCCATTGATAATTTGAATGCCAACGCCAATTCGATCCACTTTTAAAACCGCCGGACCAAAATCCGTCCCACCGGTCTTCGCCCCAGTCAAGACCAGTTTCTTCAAACGTATGAATCAAAGAATCAAGAACACGTCGACTGTGAATTTCAACAAGCCTTGCTCCTTTTGATTTACAAAAGTTTACTGATTCCGACCAGGTCCTTCGTTTTGATATAAACAGGTAGCACCTACCAATCATACTATTATATTTCCATGAATCATCACAAACCTTCGCACAACTTTCATGCAAATGTTTATAATTGTCCTCCAATCTCCTAATGTTAGTTAAAATTCCGTCATGCTGACTCTCTATCTTTTTTGCTCTAAGTGTTGTATTAAATAACTCGCAGTCAATCGGTTATTGAGAGATGAAATGTCAGTTCTCAGTTTTGGTATTTGTTCGAAGGCTTTACTGATCTGTGTTTCACACTTCTCAAAATTACGTTCGTTCTCCTCTTTTATATTGTTAAACCCTTTTTCGTTATTTTCCTGTTTTTCAAATAAATCTAGTGTTTTGTTTTCTAATAATTCAATTTTACTTATCATGTCCTTCTGTGTGTATTCTAAATCCATTATTGCCATCTTGTTGAAAGCTTTTTCATCTTTGAAACATTTAACAAGTCGCGACACTTGATCATTTGTCATACTGTCATTAGAAGTCATTGTATCGGTTGTGTTAATTGTCTCCTCATATTGATTGTTAGAAAGTTTGTTTCCTATGAAACAAGAGCTGTTCATCTCCAAAATCATCAATTTCATTTCTGCTGATTCTTTGTTTAATACTTTAACACCATTGTCAAGTGCTTCAATTTGATTTTCAATGTCAGATAGTTTCAAGTCTGTTGTATTCTCCCGACAAAAACTATCTTTTAAAAAACCCAAAGCGAACATCATTAAAATGTATGACAAACACATATTGAAGCGACTTCAGATAGATACTAATTCCACTTTTAATATGCCAAGCAAGTTATTCGTTTTAAAGTATTCGCCCAAATGACGGAAAGGCAGTCGCAAAATCCTATCTACAAGCTAAGTAAGCCTATAAAAACCGAAACTCAGAACATAATGTAAACAAACGGTGCATTTATAGTTCTTGCATTATCAGTCCACGCAACGAAAATACTGTGTTTCTTATACGTTGGCATGGCGTTGTTTAATTTTCCAGATGAGACTGTGTCACAGGTGTACAAATTTACCTACATCATCCCTATATCCCTAATATACTAATACTCTAAATTTCAGCAGTATGCCGTAACATTGTAAATCGATTACACAACGTGATTTACAATAACACTATCTTTTCACCTTTCCTCTTTACTATTCCTTTGTTATTCAAATGGTTTTCTATGACGTATATAAGTTTGACCAATAGAGTCAATTAAACAATATATTTTTGAAAGAAAATAAGATTGTACTGTGTACGTTTGGTTTTTATGACCTTTACTTAAATCATTTAAATTAATTGTAATAAAAGGAATATATTTTGCTACAGACGGAAGTTGTTTTGATCCGTCATCCCATGACCCCAGATCTACGAATCTCTACCGTTGAGACGGTCCAGTGCCCTAGACTAAAGAGGGAGGTCTTGCGCCTCGGCGACAATTGCATGCAAAATATACTATTTTTGAGAACGACGTCAGTGAAAACATTTTAAACAGTTAAGTTCAGATCTGTTGTACCCGCATGTAGCAAGTAGAGATCCATCATGCGAACACCGACCATTACTTATTTGTGTCTTTCAAACCAAGTGATGTCTCAGCGAACGATATGCAAAGTTCATGGAATGCCATAAACCATCACAGCGAATAGCGACTTTCGTGCCGGAATTTGGAGCTCTTGTGGCGTTAAATGAGCCCTAATTAATCTTGTAACTATGGCGATTATTGACCTCTTTACGACGGTGTTTGTTTTGTGCATGCCGGCATGTTAGCGTCGAAGTACAATGTGATGCTATCATATGCAAAGCCACTTTAAGGTAGGTTGCAGCGATGCTTGCAATCTTAATGCATCTCGGAGCTTTTATTTTTTCCGAGAAATCATGAGAACACCGCCGTCACATTTATGTGACGTTTTTAAAGCAGAATGTTTTAATATTTCATTCACTGTGTGAGGAATGTATTGAGAAACTTTCCAGATATCAGACTAAAATATTGTCATTTTCTCGTGAAGAAAATGTACAGGGTTCCATGTCGTCCTATCGCGTCTGTACTTAGTTTTCGCTGCCAATTGTTCGAAAGCCATATGACGATTCTACTTCGACTGTCCTAACATTGCAAGGGTAGTGTCTTAAATAGGTTCTCATGACATCTCAGAGAACGTCATTAAATACTCGTACAAATTTTTTCAAGGCACATAGGCGTATATGCCTCATATAGACCTTTCACATTATATGTTCATAAATAACGTAAACAATAGTATAAAGTTAATATATGATAACGGATGACATTAATTGGTTATTCAAAATAATTCCGGTTAGTTTTAATGTTGGCCGTACGTATCTCATAAATGATTGTCCTAGTTAAAATAAGAACAAAATGCTTATAACGGTTTGGCCTGATAGTTTGATACGTGCAAGAATGCATGCACCTTAACGAGATAACGAGAGCTGTCTTGGAAGCTTATACGAAAGTGATGTCTGGCAACTGACTGATATGTTTATATGATAAACAATTATTTTTATATTATGTAAAATGCTTTTCAATGTACATATCTGCATTTTCGATTGTGACTTTGCGATTATGAATAAATTCAAAATGAAACAGATTATTTAGGGGTGTTTACGTGTTTAACCTCAATACACATTTATTGTTATCTATAGCCATGGTTTCTTTCAGGAAAACATCAAAAGAGCGGAAAATTCGAATGGTATTGGGCGAAGTAAATAAATGCGACACAGGGTATAATTTTATCGATTTCGAATAGACAATCGAATGGACTTCTATTATTTGATACGTGCATCATACATGATTAACATTGCTTCTGAAGTAAAGTATTAATTTGAATAATTTAGCAAAACAAACTTCTATTATCTTGTTGTTAATTCTCTATTTCCAAAATAACTATAATCTGTTTTAATCCTGCAATAACGTGATATTTCATTATTACTCAGGTTTTCAAGTGTTGAATAGTAGACAAATGAATTTCTCTACATTCCAAAGATTTGCAATGGATCAGTATATCTGATAAATGTCCGACAATAACGCAGAATATTCTACTAGAAGAGTGTCAGCTTTTAACACGTCTATTATAAACTCGATTTATATGAACCATTTCTGTTGTGGTAGTGTTGTTATATATATTATCGTCTGCTCAGGCTTTTACTGCAATTAAATATAATCCTTACTGCCAAGAAAACATAACTAAAACAGTTCTGTGTCGAAAACGTTCAAGTCAAGTATACATTATTGTGAAAATATAAAAGACAAGCAATAAAGATATAAAAGAAACACAAAAATGCTTTCAATGAAAGTTTTTCCCTATCATCTTGTAGCATAAAAAGAAAAGCAAATTTAAGAATTGATCATAATCTTTGAAACTGTTTTATACTGCCTATCTGCTATAATAAACTGTTTAATACTGCCTACCTGCTATAATAAACTGTTTAATACTGCCTACCTGCTATAATAAACTGTTTAATACTGCCTACCTGCTATAATAAACTGTTTTATACTGCCTACCTGCTATAATAAACTGTTTTATACTGTCTACCTGCTATAATAAACTGTTATATACTGCCTACCTGCTATAATAAACTGTTTTATACTGCCTACCTGCTATAATAAACTGTTATATACTGCCTACCTGCTATAATAAACTGTTATATACTGCCTACCTGCTATAATAAACTGTTATATACTGCCTATCTGCTATAATAAACTGTTTTATACTGCCTATCTGCTATAATAAACTGTTTTATACTGCCTACCTGCTATAATAAACTGTTTTATACTGCCTACCTGCTATAATAAACTGTTTTATACTGCCTATCTGCTATAATAAACTGTTTAATACTGCCTACCTGCTATAATAAACTGTTTTATACTGCCTACCTGCTATAATAAACTGTTTTATACTGTCTACCTGCTATAATAAACTGTTTTATACTGCCTATCTGCTATAATAAACTGTTATATACTGCCTACCTGCTATAATAAACTGTTTTATACTGTCTACCTGCTATAATAAACTGTTATATACTGCCTACCTGCTATAATAAACTGTTATATACTGCCTATCTGCTATAATAAACTGTTATATACTGCCTACCTGCTATAATAAACTGTTATATACTACCTATCTGCTATAATAAACTGTTTTATACTGTCTACCTGCTATAATAAACTGTTATATACTACCTATCTGCTATAATAAACTGTTTTATACTGCCTATCTGCTATAATAAACTGTTATATACTGCCTACCTGCTATAATAAACTGTTATATACTACCTATCTGCTATAATAAACTGTTTTATACTGCCTATCAGCTTTAATAAACCGAAGTATAAAATAAATGGAATTGGTGACCTAGTAGTAAAAGTGCTTTTCTGTCAACACAGGGATATTCGGATTCAAACCCTAATGTTTCCTTATATGACATCAGCAATGGTAAGTTCCAGAAAGTGAACACAAAAGTGGTCCATGAAAGCTTCAAGCGTCCATCATAATCAAGCTAAAATAATTTCAATTTAACTAACCGAACATATGTTATTATCAGAATTATTATATGGGTAAATACCAGAATCCGGATAAAGATAGTTAAAAAATCATAAAAGTGTAAAAGGAGTCGGCCCATCGAATTGAATTTTCGCCCTAATTTATCCGTTAAAAGGAGCGTTTTGCACAGCTTTGAAAAATTACAAAATGTGTCCATGGCATATTACTCCACACAGTGTCAGCATTATGAAGTCAATATTACGAGGGGTTTCAAATATGAATGCAACTAGGTTTTAACCACGTTTTGCACGAACTATGTACATATATCGCATAGATGGTTGTGTAAGCACTCAATTTACATGTGTAAATCAGTTCCGTCTAACTTTGACAATAGCTCGATTATAACGTATACTCAAGCTAAAATGGTTGTTGGGAAAATGTCTCCTTTCATTGACCAAATATGGTCTTATATCGTGACCATCTGTATTCTTGGTATACATTTAATTAAAACACAGGCGCTTGTTCATTCTTGGTGCCCATACAACACCTCATCCTCTACCCCCACTTCCTGCCCCCCCCCCCCCCCCCCAAAAAAAAAAAACAACAAAAAAACAAAAAAACAAAAAAACAAAAAACAAAAAAACAAAAACAACTTTTCTGTTGTTAAATGAAAGACAAAAATATAAATAATCCCTATATACTTATACCACGAGGCCGAAATGCTTATCAAGCTCTACTAGCACGCTGCGGAACAGCCACAAATGTCAAGTTTTGTAACAATACAGCCTAAATTGCTACTCATTGTGCAAAAATAAGATTTTCTACCTTATATACAATCTTAAATAACTTACATTTAAACTTTTAAGCTGTAGGTTTTGTACTTTCGTTTCGACAAAATGGCCGATAATCACCGTTAAATTTTAAAGATTTTAAAAAGTTGCAGTATCCGCGAGTATAAATGTAAGTTATTTAGATTGTATATAAAGTAGAAGACAAATGTTAACAATTTCCTCGGTCAATATGTCATCTGCCGGTGAATATCACATCATATTCAATGGCACTCTAGTCAATTATAAAAATAAAATACTTGATATATTCTAAGTAGTAGCATATAATGATAATGTATCGTGATAATGTTTATTACCATAATTAATGTCGAATATGAACATTACCGATTATGTATTCAGATGATCATTTATACTAAGAACTAATCTCAAAAAGGTATGTTTCCGCTGTTCAGCCTGTCCGTGGCAAATAACGTGCACTGTTGACCCTATGTAATTGGAATCTCGGCTTCAAAGATTGATAATTAACTATTTCACTGTAAATTATATGTGCAAGACGTATCTAAATATTCACATTATACATGTATTACTTTTGATCACTGCTCTTTTATAATTATGCTTGGTTCGTAAAGTGTTACTAAAAGTGATGGAATTCATTTCCTTTCATATGTTTTATGTATTTTTAAACTTAAATTAGGGTGTCGAATTTACGGCCACAATGTCGAAATTCCGGACTCTCAATGGACAAAGCTTATACATGTACTATATTACATTGAACATCTTAGACAATACTTTTCATATAAATGTCCAGCAATCAAATGTAAAAGTATTGAAATGCTTTCAATGAAAGCTTTTCCTACGATTCTGTAGATCAATTTAAACATTCGCCTTTCTCTTTTGCAACTATTTTATGGCTGTTGGCTATAAGAACACGAATTATATAAACAATGGGGCCCTAGTTGTTAAGATATCTACTTCTCAGTCCAGGTGAGTATATTAGGATCACGATCATAGAATTCACGTTTCTTCACGTACATGACATTTCCCTAGCTAACAAGTTCCTGAAAGAGAACTTGAGAGAGATACAAGTAAGCTTCGTGATTTTACGGAGTAAACCCTGAGTAATCGGGGTAAAATTAATAAATAAACTTAGCCGGATGTAGGTTAATTTGATTCGTGAAAATAAGTGCAAGGTACTTCTATTTCAGTCCAATCTTGATAAGTACAGATTCTGCATTTTTATAAGATTGTCTTACAATAGCAAGTGAACTTCCACAAAAAAAAAATTCGACCACTTGATCGTTTCAGTAAGTTTAATGTCATCTTGTTAATATGAATATATATGCCCTTTTACATCTTTCATATCTGATATCTTTTAAAAGCCTTTCAAAATGTAAAGTTTAACATTATACTGGAATTTTAGTTTGTTTTTCTCTGATTAATAAGATCATATTTTAGATCTAGAAGCTCAAGAACAGAAATTATTTATTGTTGATAACATCTACATCATTGAACAATCAAAGATACAGGTAATTGGATCGATCCTAACTCATTTGATAATGTTTTTGCAATAGTTTGTATCATGCAAGGTTTTCATTTTGATGAATGTTTTGATGATATGCCAACCGAAGGTCCGGTTGCAAAGAAAGAAAGCCGCAAGCTCTGTTCTTTTTCACCTGTCCGCTTCATCGTTGTTAATATAATTAATTGTCTCATTTTACATATCACATTACAATATACATATAAAACTACAATACATTTACATGTTACAACCAATCTGATTAGATTTATTGAGATACTTTTCATTGCTTTAAACATGATAAAATACTATCATATAGTTCCTAATAAAAACAGTCCACTCTTCTTTTTGGGTAATAAGTTAAGCATATTTTTTTACACTTTTTTAACTAACATAGATACCTATTGACAGTACTGCATTACAAAATTTTGCCCACATAATTTTCCAATGGCAAAATGTAATCCTGTGTTAAGCCTTATTATTTACACGGTATCGCTACGGAGTCTTAAACCGGTGAACCGGGGTGTTCCGTGGTGTTTTTCTAAAAAAATCGAATTGCGTTTACACATCCCCGACAGAGCACAAGGGTGTATTGCCGGTTCAGTACCCGATATAGCACCGGATATATACGGTAAGCTGCTTGATGTTTTTATCCGGGTGTATTCCCCGTGGAGACACGGTTTTCATTTACGTCCAGCCCGGACCATCGCCGATTTCGCCGCGTTTTAAGCTACGGGTGATGCCGTTACAGTCTCGGTTGACGCCTCAGAATTTCGCCACCCCGGCAAGTTTTATGAGTAAAACGCTTTGAACCACGTTTGACATCAGTCATTGCGGTGACGCCTAAAAGCAGAGATGCCACCCAAAGGAAAGGGGAACAAAGTTAGGAAAACTGTGCTTACAACGCCTACAGAGGTTGAGGTACCTTTGGAAACGACTCAGGGAAGGACAGTAAGACAAGCTCGCAGCAGAGAATGGCCCTTCTTCGTCTCCACTTTACAAAATCATCTAAAGTAACTTTTCAAGTGTATATATCGAGGGATGAAAGCGAAAAGGTTCTAACTCACTTTTTTTTTACAAAATTCACTTTTTATATATTTGTAACATAAACACCCATATACATCTTATGTCAAAATATATAAGATTTAGTTTACTTATAAAAGGGTGAAATGAAAAATTGTCCAAAGGTTCTAAGTGAAATTAACCTTTTTTTAAAAAGCGAAAAAGGTTCTAACTGCAAATGGCAGTTAGCACCTTTTCGCTTTCATTGAGTATAAAATGTACAAGATTAAATAAAATTAACTCAAACTGCATTAAAATAAGTGAAATCAAAGCAATTTTGAAAGCTAAACCTTTTATTGTATATTATTAAATAATATCACATAAGAAATTGATTAGTTTCAGAGTAGATGTCTTGATTTTGGAAGAAAACTTAAGTACTTAGAACTGTTTCGCAGTTAACTCCACTCATGAAATTATCGATTTTTTTAAAAGGGAAACAGTTCTAAGTGTACATGGCCAGTAATGATCATGCACCATCTTAAAGGGTTGTAAGTGCCTGTGAGAAACTGTGTGATGATATTAAAGGTAGGGCTATAGATGATGGTAAGAAATCTGATAATGTTACTGAAAGTGATGCTTTAGCTGGTTGTAATTAATCCAGGGACATAATAGAAGAAAATTTTAGCTTTAAGCTGTGGTCTCACACCCTGGCAGAGCCCTGGTAGACGTCCGGGGATGATCCAGGAACAACTGGGATACATTCATAACTCTGCGTGCAATGTCCGGGATGATCCGTAACATTAAATATTTAAAATCACCGTGATACGGGAAGGTATAGCTTTACCGGCTTCATCGTTAGCCCTGCCGGGAACGACCGGGTTACGCCAGGGAAGCACTGTAGCTCTGCTGACACAAACTAGGGATGATCTTGGGTATGATATACCTGGTAAAGCTACAGTAGAGCCCCGGTGAATGCCAGCAGAGCCCCGGTGAATGCCAGCAGAGCCCCTGTGAAAGCAGGCAGAGCCCCGGAGGATGACGATGGAGCTACTGTTGATCCCTGTAGAGCCCTGGCAAAGCCCCGTTCATTTCAAAAGAATTACGACAATTTGCAATGATTGCACTTGTTTGTAATAAAACCCTTCCCCATTTCCCTTCTGTCCAGTCTTGCATAAGGATTATTCAGAAAATCATCATGAACTACTTATTAAATAGGAGAAAATATCATTTAGAATTATATAAATGAAAATTATGTATCAACGTCGTCATTTTTGCACGTTTTCAATCCACTGGGTTCTTATAACCGTGGCTCTGCCCAAATCGTCCTGGGTTCTGCCTGGATCGACTGGGGCTCTGCCTTGGTCAACTTGGGCTCTGTCGGCGTCATCCAGGAATGACCAGGTAAGCACCGGCATGAACCAGAGCTTCACCTGGGCTCTCCTTGGATGGTCCAGGGGCATCATGGGTGTTTGTTGGGAATAATCGTAGTGCTGTCGGGGTAAGTGTGACTGCAACAAAAATTTCACCCTGGATCATCCCAGTAACTTACCTGGGTGGTCCTGGAGTAAATGAGACCACAACTTAAGATGACAATACGATATCAGGTGATGTTCTTGAAAGTGAGACTACAGGTGATAGTGAGATATTTAGAATGGTTAAAAGCGATTTTTTGATGATAATCAGAAATCTGGGTATGATAAGGTAGGAAAGGTTATAGACAAAATTACAAGATATTGTTACTTTGATATATTGGGCATTGCAAATGAACTTGGAGCTATGTGTGAGTCCAAGAAACTGAGTTGTGTAAATATAGCTGGTGCTATGTGTGACACTGAAATATTAAGTAACGTGAATGAAAGTCGAGCTATGTGTGCCTCTGAGATATTGAAAAATGTTCATGTAGGTGGAGCTATGGGTGACTTTGATGTATAAACAATGTAAAAGAAGGTATAGTGATGGGTCACACTTGTGCTAATGAAGGTGGCCTTTGGGACTTGGCCTTGAGACATATCATCTCTTCTATGTATTGTTGCTACATGGGGAAGTCTCAAGTGTGTTACCCATATAATAAAAAAAATGTGCAAGTTATATGTAATGCACAATTTGTAAAATATTTTCAGTTCAAATATATTCTGGGACTGTTTGTGAAACTGTTTATTGCAAAGATATTCCTGCACTTTGAATGAAGTTTCAGACAAGTCCAAAAAGTTTTTCAGAGAATATTTTTCACTATTATATAATTTAAAAATAGCTGTAATCTCATTGATTCAAACAGTGGTAATCAGAATAAATTATAAAATCATATTCACTGGCTGAATCGGATTTTTCCTATCTAAATTAGAATCAGACTCATATCCTAAATAACCCTACAGCATGGGGATGCCAGATAAGTTGCGTCATTTGAGCGCATTTTATTTATGAACAGCATTAAAGTGTCATTTTGGCGCATTTTAGAATGGAACTATGGGCTAAGGATGACCTCATTAAGCCGCTTATAATATTTAAGTTGTTTAAACATAAATGCATAAACTATTGTTAGAAAATAGTTGTGGATGAAATGACATTAATTTCGATGAATAAATATCTTATTGAAGGTAACCATTTTAAATATGAAAGAATATGACAGGAAATGCAAGAAAACAAGAGTTGTCACAGGAGACAGCGAAGCTTGACTCATCAAATACTGGAGAAAAATCAATTATGATATAAATATATTTTTGTATCAGTATCAAGAAAGCAGTCAAATGTTATATATTTTGCACAACATAATGATCTTGTTAATAAAATTAATGTTACTTTAATGGAAAGACAGCAATTTGAAATCTGAAGTCAATCCCTACAAAAACAAAAATGATAAAAGCAAAGAGAATTTAAAGTAAATTATAAGTTCAAAGTGGAAACAACTCTTGAAAAAAGAAGCTAGAGTTATGAACCTTGTCATGCATGATGTGACAAATCACAAAGAACAATTATTTATCTTAAGTCTAGAGCAGGTACCATTTATAACGACAAAGATAATACTAAAAAAGTCAATTTACAAATGAATTTCAAAAATTAAATGGGGATAATTCTGGGAATACAGGAGCTTGCATTTTATAACTCTTATCAAGAAGTTGACAAGAAGTTATAGTAAAACATGTTAACATAAATTCAAAGTTCAAGGGGGAATAATTCTCAAAGTAGTAACGCTAGAGTTATGTACCATGTCACACAACATGTAATGATCAAGAAATAATATCGATCTTAGCGGTGTTTATTAGCTATTTAACACCGGTTTGGAGTTTGACCACGAAGGCCAAAGAACATATATTTAAAGTTTGAAGCTGATACGTTAAGTATTTTACTGCACCAAAACTTTAATCAGAAATCTTGACGCGGACACCGGGGCAAGGAGGAAAGCTCTCCATATACTTTGTATAGTTCACCTGAAAATGATTATCAAATTAATTGGCATTTGTTTTTTGTTTTTCAGGTGTAATTAATGCCCATCATGTTCTTTAAAAGTTTTGTACACTATCAATTATGACCTTTATTTATGTTTCTAATTTAAACACAGTCAAACTTAAAATTTCATGAACTTGAAAGTGGAGTAAGAGAATGTCTCACACCTAAAATATGAAATCAAAATAAAAAGTAAATGCGAAACAGTCCTATCTGGCAATTTATACTCCATCTCTTACTGAATAATTAGAAATGCCAAAATGTTGCTCTATCTTAAATTAAATAAGAAAAAAAACATGCTTTTGTTCTATCAAAATGTCACTTGGAACCTTTTCGCTTTAAACATAAAGATCAAAATATGAGAAATTTTAAGTGCAAAACAGTTCTAAGTTACATTTGATTAAATATCTTGTTTGCCAAGTCTTTCCTAGAATTTTTATTATCATTGACATGTTTCTTTAACTTTTTTATGTGTAAAATCAAAGTGTTGTGGAATTTTGCTATTTTACAAACATTTGAGACAGTTTTTTGCTTCTCCTGTAAAATTTTGGAAAATGCACTTAGAACCTTTTCGCTTTCACCCCTCGATATACCTGTTCTTAAAATTGCCTGGTATCTTCCACCGTCTATCACCGTTGTAAAACCGGGTCTTGCCGGCAATATCCGGGGCATAACGGGTCCAACCGGAGCAATGTCGCCAATGACCGTAGCTCTGCATGTTTTTATCTTGGCGACATCGTTTCATCACCGGGGCTCTGCCGAGTTTTGAAATTGATTAACACGCATCCCGGTTTACTACGATTTGTCACGGTATGAATGCGGTATAGTCTGGTGGTTCCCCGGCAACCCGGTGCCTAGCCGATAGAACACGGTTCTGGGCTTCCTTCCCGGTGAGTGCCGGTGAGCCTTGGTGAATGAATGTGGATTTAATTAAAGCAAATCCAAATACAGCCGTGGCGATCTCCTGGTTTGTCCCGGTTCACCAAGGTTTGTTCAGGTACTTCACGGAATCGCTACGGTCCTACGCCGTTTAACCACGGCGGATCACGATGGACTAAACCGGGACGCCAAACCGGGACTGTGTAAATTGGGCTTAAAACAACACTTTAAATTAATGCCAACACGGTTTTTAACATAACATAATCTGTAGAACGCAAGCTACCTCATTCCAGATCACACTCGAGTGTGATACAGATATTTGCTGTCGCTTCATATTTGTGCATACATTAAATGTAGAAAAATATATTAAAATATTCTTATATTTATTTCAAATCCAAACAAATATAAAATACAATCATTCACGTTTTCAAACAATATTTTGTGAATGAACATAAACGCATTTGCTATAATTAAATCCGCATTCATTTACCATCTATATATTAAACAGAATATTTAGCGGCGTACAAAGCGGATTTTTTCTAGACTATTTTAGTTGTATTATATTGCACTGGACATTTTCCTTATTTCTTCCTTCTCTATTTTAATAAAGAAAAATTTATGTCGTGTATAAAAGGAAATTAGTATTGTTTTGTTAGGAGTATCTCTAAATGAAGCAATAACATTCTAACAAAAATCAATTCTATGATAAATATTCATTACTCTTGTTCTTATAAAATTGTCATAAATGACGGTTGTCTTTGACTACAGAGACAATTACATACAACCACTTTAAATAAAAATATTTTTAATTTCCTGTAAGATATCTTATTAATTTACTGTGAACCAATCTTTGGGACTGATATTGTAAAGCATAGCAGAACAATAAATAATGTTATCAAAAACAAATCTAAATTGTTAATGCCACGTAAGGAAAGTGGAACTGCTTGAATAAACAAGAGCTGTCACTGAAAAGTGAATTATGCCCCCTAAAGGAAGCTTTGGCATTGTGTCAAAAAATTCCTTCGGAAAATCAAGATACTATGCACAACTAGTCATAGTGACAAACACTCCTGTGAAGTTTCACTGAAATTCCCCCAGCAGTTTTGAACATGAAGCGCGGACAAGATTATCGTACGAGCGGACGGATGGACAGTGCGATTACTATATGCCGCTCTTCGGGGCATAAAAATGATTAGCCTTTGCTAGATCAGCCTGTAGATCTATACAGTCTGACTAGCCGTTATACTGTTGACTTACTAAAGTTCTTTTTACACCTTCATACCTATCCCCAGCCACCCTCCCCCAAATATGATAATGGACAGTTCAGAGCATACCCATTGATTGGTTCATTTTTGCTGGGGTTTAATCATTGTGACGACAGAAGGGAAAGCAATAGAAATATTATATTCAGATGCTCGTCATCAGTTACTTTTCTCTGGGGTTTCACATTGTGACAACAGGGAACGTTTTTTATGTTTTACTATGATACTAAAGAGAAAGAGCATCAAAACACTCGGCAATCTGATTTAATACTCGGGGGCTACGCCCCCTCGTACAATTCAGATAGCCTCTTCCTATTACTTATAATGGTGCAGTTAACCCGGACCGCATATTTTACTTGATAATGCTGATGTACATTGTTTTATCAATATAAAGATTATAGGAACTCATGTATGATTTTATCTTTTTATTTATTAAAATTTCTGTTTTCAAAAACATCTAGATTTGCTTGCTGTTTTTAATTCTGCAATAACCTGATATTTTCCATTATTAAGTAGTTCAAATATAAATCACCATTGTTTAAATAAAGATGGAGACATTGAATATTTCTACATTTCTATGTGATAAATCAGTATATCTGAAGAAGAAAAAAGTTCGACAATAACGTGGCATATTTCCATAGAAGAGTGTCAGCATTTGACACGTCTATAATGAAGTCAATATTTCTGTTGTAATGGTGTTACAGGAAATATATCGTCTGCTCAGATTTTAATCTTTACTGCCTTCAAGACAAAATCTAAATGATTTTCTGCCGTGTAAAAATTTACGTTTCTTAAGGTAATATATAGACGCCTAATTCTGAAGAGTATTTATTTTCATTGAGGAAACAGGTTTTCCATCGGCCATAGGTTCAAACCCCAATTGGGGAAAGTTTTGTCTTCATATTTTAGAGTTTCCTCTCTAACTCCACTCTCTCTTTCTGATTTTCTGTTTTACTTTTCTAAAAAAAATCTACAAATAATAGATTTTAGTACATGAAGTTTTATTTATACTTTTAGTAAAAATTTAGTGGAAATAAGGTAATTTTGTAAATTAAAATGATTATATTTCTAAATGCGGATGATAAACTTCCAAAATTTTTGTATTATATCCAGATAATTACTTTTAAAGATATATCGATGTCCTCCTGAACCCACCCTGCTTTACTTTGCTTTTGTTTGTTATTATTTTAAACAAATGATCCTTTGTTACCACTTCTACAGTTGTATAATGATGAAGTATCTCAAACTATTTTTAATCGATGGATACATGTTTGTTGTTGTTGTTCCATTTAACTGATAAAAAACATGAACTTCATTCCTCGTTATTTTTCAAAAAAATAATGTGTGTGCAAGCGTGGTTGCGTGCGTGCGTGGTTGCGTGCACGTATGGGTATGTTTTAATTTTAATGTGTATGGTGGTTAGTGAAATTATCATTTCTTCTTAATTAAAATCAAAAGTTTCATATCATTCCACTTTATTCGTGCACAAATTGCACGTGTGTTACTGGTCACCTTTCACAGATTAATGATTTTGTTGAAATCAGTTTTGATGATATTTCAAAAAAGATAAACGAAAAACAATTTTGAAAAGTGTTGCGTTAGAATTGTATTTCAGTGGACTGACAACAGTGAAGAAGTATTTTATACAAACTAAATGTAAATGTATTCAACTGTCTGGAAAAGTGTGAACAAGAAAATATATCGCCCAATTGTTACAACATTAGGAAATGCGAGCTTCAAAGTTGACACGGTTTATTGGAACATAAATCAATCTGAAAATTAAAGCCAGACAGTAACAGAGTTTCAATTCTAATTCCTAGCCAAACACCAGATATAAACTTCCAAAACAGAACTAGAAGGAAAAGAATTAAAAAAATAATACAAAATAAAGTGTATACTTGTCGTTAATTGGAAAAGTATACATACATCAGCAAAATAGTGTAAAATATGGTACCAATATTTGCAGAAAGGAATTGAACATACAATTGTTTAATTTGTATAGAAAATGTTTTCTTCTTCTACATTTTTTTTTTGGGGGGGGGGGGGGTCGGGTCTCGTTATCTGACTATTTATCAGTATCAGTTGAGTTAATATCATCTGTGGACCAACGAAAGAGTTTAAGACTACATTGACCTGACGTTAAGCAATATGGACTTGGGTTTGAATGATGTTCCATTAAAAAGTGGAAGTATCTAAAGGCAAAATACCATTTAAAAAAGCACAATTCTGCAACTTTTATTTTTCATCCCTCAGTTATATACATACATGTATAACCAAAGTTCTTATAATAATCAAAATTCGATTAAATGTAAAAACATCGGTTACTGCTAAGATTTATATCACCCGAGCGTTTACGGCGAGGGTGATATTTTTATCTTGGGCAAGTAATATATCCACATATATTCACTGCAAAAACCAAATAATAATTTTATTACCCTTCCCTGCCGAGTTTAGACGATTTTTTTAAAAATCATTCTTTTTCAAAATGCAAACGGTCGAAATTAGATTCCCTTAGGATGCCCCTTCATCACAACATGACGTCAACATAAATAATGACGTACTTTTTTCCCGTACTAGACGAATGTAAACAAGAGAAAAGGAGTAGTCTATTGAGTCACTTTTTAGTAATTAATATCAACTTTCACAAGGTCATATTTGTTTGCCCAATCTAAATGAGAATATAGTATCATTACTTCTACTTTGGTAAATATTTATCATTTGACAGTTAAAAAAGTGCTTGTAAATCGGAATTTACACCGTGTAAAATCGAACCGCACGCACATCACCTCAGCGCATGTTGTTTGCAGCGTGGGGTACCCAACGGGGAAATTTAGTGTGTATATTACCCGTCTGGCTCGGTAATATCAATTTCTTTCGGGTGATCAATAACCAATCAAAAAGGCGGAAAAAATCTGGAAGGGTAATAAACATCTATTTCTACTGTATACATGTATTTCTACAAATTGTGATACCAAATATGCCAATGTTTTGCTATAATAAGTATACAAAATTTCCCTGTAGCCACTTTCTTTTGCAAAACAATATGTTTATGTATTGTCTAGGTCAAGTAAAACATCTTATATGCGCTGCGGTCAGAGAATCTTGTCCTTTAAAGTGTTTAAAACTGAGAGAAAAAAATCAGCAACAATAGTCATGCCGTCTGAAAAACTACGGACGCGATTTTGTTATTTTTATTGTTGTTCTTGTTAAGTTTATATTTTACATTTGCCTTCTCATTTTAATCGTAACTTGCATCAAAAACATGCCTGAAGAACTTGTATATCTTGAAACAAGAGAAGAAAGCGATAAGATTTAAGAATTTATTTCTTTAAAATAAATCATCAAATAGGTGCCTTTAATGCCTACAGTTCTAGATTTATTTACCTTCAAAAGATTTGATATTAATTAAAACACATGTATCAGACACTTCAAAAAACGGTTCTCAATCATAGAATCACAAGAGGTAACTGTTTTGAACAAACCAGTCCAGATATATAATAGAAAATTTTTCAGTAATATATATTTTAATATATTTTATCTTTAACCCTTTCAATTGCTGATTAAAAACACATGAATAAAAAAATCAAGAAATTTGGGCACTTTCTGGAACAAATTACACTGAAACTAAGTTGTATACTCGGTTCTTATGATATCAAGGGTTCTATGATATCAAGGTATTTAAATTTTCTGTGACTGCTAGTAAAAGCAACACATGATGATGCTAATATTTGTAAAACTTGCACACTAGATTCATTTTCAGATTCATTTTCATCTGCCAATAAATTTAATTTGGTGAATAATGAATGTATTTGTGGCAAGAAAACTATTTTATAAAACCTTCATATTTGACTAAAACTTTATTGATTCAACATAAAAACGTTATGATACATTTCCTAGCAGTGTGAATTGGACGGGCTGACAGTGTAGCGGGCTAGCAGTGTGAACTGGGCGGGCTGGCGGGCCAGCGGGCTAAAATCTAAAACTTTATTGATTGAACATAAAAATGTTATGATACATTACCTGGCAGTTTGAACTGGGCGGGCTAACAGTGTAGCGGGCTAGCAGTGTGAACTGGGCGGGCTGGCGGGCCAGCGGGCTAAAATCTAAAACTTTATTGATTGAGCATTAAAACCTCATGATATATTTCTTAGCAGTGTGAAGTAGGCGGGCTAACAGTGTAGCGGGCTAGCAGTGTGAACTGGGCGGGCTGGCGGGCCAGCGGGCTAAAATCTAAAACTTTATTGATTGAACATAAAAATTTATGATACATACCTGGCAGTGTGAAGTGGGCGGGCTAGCAGTGTAGCGGGCTAGCAGTGTGAACTGGGCGGGCTGGCGGGCCAGCGGGCTAAAATCTAAAACTTTGTTGATTGAACATAAAAACGTTATGATACATTACCTGGCAGTGTGAAGTGGGCGGGCTAGCAGTCTAGCGGGCTAGCAGTGTGAACTGGGCGGCTGGCGGGCCAGCGGGCTAAAATCTAAAACTTTATTGATTGAACATAAAATGTTATGATACATTACCTGGCAGTGTGAAGTGGACGGGCTGACAGTGTAGCGGGCTAGCAGTGTGAACTGGACGGGCTGGCGGGCCAGCGGCTAAAATCTAAAACTTTATTGATTGAACATAAAAACTAGTGTTATGATACATTACCTGGCAGTGTGAAGTGGGCGGCTAACAGTGTAGCGGGCTAGCAGTGTGAACTGGACGGGCTGGCGGGCCAGCGGGCAAAAAATAAACTTTATTGATTCAACATTAAAACCCCATGATACATTCCTAACGGTGTGAATTGGACGGGCTGACAGTGTAGCGGGCTAGCAGTGTGAACTGGGCGGGCTGGCGGGCCAGCGGGCCAGCGGGCTAAATCTAAAACTTTATTGATTGAACATAAAAATGTTATGATACATTACCTGGCAGTGTGAAGTGGGCGGGCTAACAGTGTAGCGGCTAGCAGTGTGAACTGGACGGGCTGGCGGGCCAGCGGGCTAAAAATCTAAAACTTTATTGATTCAACATAAAAACGTTATGATACATTACCTGGCAGTGTGAAGTGGGCGGGCTAACAGTGTAGCGGGCTAGCAGTGTGAACTGGACGGGCTGGCGGGCAGCGGGCTAAACTCTAAAACTTTAATTGATTGAACATGAAAACGTTATGAATACATTACCTGGCAGTGTGAAGTGGGCGGGCTAACAGTGTAGCGGGCTAGCAGTGTGAACTGGGCGGGCTGGCGGGCCAGCGGGCTAAAATCTAAACTTTATTGATTCAACATTAAAAGCCTCATGATACATTTCTAACAGTGTGAATAGGACTCTTGAACAGTGTAGCGGGCTGCAGTGTGAACTGGGCGGTCTGGCGCCAGCGGGCTAAATCTAAAACTTTATTGATTGAACATTAAAACCTCATGATACATTTCCTAGCAGTGTGAATTGGACGGGCTGACAGTGTAGCGGGCTAGCAGTGTGAACTGGGCGGGCTGGCGGGCCAACGGGTTAAAATCTAAAACTTTATTGATTGAACATAATAACGTTATGATACATTACCTGGCAGTGTGAAGTGGGCGGGCTAACAGTGTAGCGGGCTAACAGTGTGAACTAGCGGGCTAGCGGGCTAAACTTTAATACTTAATTGAATCAACATTAAAACCTCTTGATTCATTTCCTAGAAGTGTGAAGTGGGCGGGCTGACAATGTAGCGGGCTAGCAGTGTGAACTGGGCGGGCTGGCGGGCCAGCGTGCTAAACTTTAAAACTTAATTGAATCAACATTAAAACCTCTTGATTCATTTCCTAGCAGTGTGAAGTGGGCGGGCTGACAGTGTAGCGGGCTAGCAGTGTGAACTGGGCGGGCTGGCGGGCCAGCGGGCTAAACTTTAAACTTAATTGAATCAACATAAAAACCTTATGATACATTTTCTAGCAGTATAAGCTCGGTGAGCTAACAGTGTAGCGTGCTAGCAGTCTAGTGGTCTAAATTCCATACTTAATTATTTTAACACTAAAGCGTTATGATGCATTTGTTAGCAGTGTGAACTCGGCGGGCTAACAATGCTTGTTGCATATAGTATACACGGTCCTTGAGGGTACACTAAATGGTTTTAAATCCGTATTGATATTTAAGTGATGCATGGTATACAGAAAAAACGATCTTAACTGAAACAGAAAAAAAAAACACTACAACATAAGATTTTAGTAGTAGGGCAGTCAAATGTAGAACCTCATGTAGTGAAGCAGAAGATGCATCAGAGGTACATACATAGGTGTATACTTCGTGCAATGACAGAAGCTTGTCCATAAGCATAAGGACATCTAGGAATCTGGCGATTTATTAAGAAGCGGATCTGTGGTCTGGTGGTTAAATACATACATTTGTATATATAATCAAGGGGTTTGAGTTCGATCCCCCGCTCCTCCCTAACATTACCAACAGTCTTTCGGATGGGACTTTAAAGCGAGGTCCCGTGTATTGGTGCATTACACCTGACACATAAAAGATCCAGGTATGCTTCTGAAATGGGCCATCTTCTGTACTTCCTGCACTATATTACGAATGTCAAATTGTGAAAAACCACAAAGCGACGGCATACTTATACCGACAGATGTATCATCAGAGTTTCCTCACTATGTGGGGATTTACATGCAATTGGCTGGGCTTGAAGTATAACAGTTTTTGGTTTCAGTACTTCATGGAGCAATTGCTGTGTGATATTTTATAGATTTATTTTGCGAGTAAAATACAAGTCGCTAAGTATCGCTCAATACAAATCGTATGCAAAAGTTTCTGAAATGTGGTAAGACTATTAACACCTCTGGTGTCAATAGATACATTGAATTATAACCCAATCAAAGGCAGGGGCGTAGCTAGCGTTACGCACCTACGCACGTGCGTAACATTGATCCAGGAAAACGAAAACTCAAATTTACGAAAAACGGTGAGAAAACTAAAGTGTATAGGCGTTGGTGGTGTTGGTGTGTTTTGAGGCATGGTTCCAACATTTATATAGATCTAGCTCTAATTATATCATTGATTCTAATATAAATATAGATCGGTAGATCTAATAAGTTCCAATAATAATATAACGTAAAGAGTATTAATCCATAAAGAACTATAATGAAGCATAATACGGTTCTAACGGAGGTAATGCTCGCTCGAAATACACTTCGCCCGACATACAGAACGAGTTACTGTATGTGGCGAGATTAACAGCAAAACAATTGTGGAGACCTGCAACGCCGCTCCATTCTTTGACTGTAACGCCGACGAGGCCAATGATGCGGCGCCCATCGAGCAAATAGCTAATGTTCTCAGGAACAGATAAACTTTATAGAGTTTCACTGTCCATTAATGTGTTCGTTTAAACGTTTGCATTGGGAGTGCCAGAAAGATAAATCAAACGACGTCGCTTGTTAAAACCACGTTTTATTCTGTCGAGAAAACGGACAATTATGCCTCAGAAATGAATATATTATTACTTCTTTAAAAAGGAGAAACATGATCGAGATCAAGTTTTAAAGCTGCACGCCTCCAAATGAGCAAAACTATTTCGATAAAATCAAACCTGAGAAAAGTGTACATGTAGTAAGATTTTAGGAAAGGTATACAGTAAAGATTCAAAATTCTAGTAAAACTTTACATGTAATGTGCTATTAATGACCGAATTTTTCAGTATGTATAACTAAAAATTAATGTTATTGCGTTACGAACGCAGTAAGGGCTATTTTTGCATATTTTGACCTCTTTATAGTAATTTACATAGGTTGTAAGTGGCATTGATAATGTCTAAATTGCATTATTTTGGTAACTTTACAATATTAAAGCGTTAAATACATTTTCAAATTTTCATGAAAATTAGCATGAATCTGGAGGTGTGCTGCTTTAAAACATTTAAATAATAGTTTCAGAGCTTGTTAAATGCTTCTAACGAAGATTGTAGCGCTTAATGTGAAATTATTCGTCATAAAAGTAGCAAAATGTAAACAAAGTAGTATTTTGACTTCCATACAAAATACTAAATCCCTTTAACTGTAGTAATCGCAAAAAATGCACAAGAAGAAAAATATGTACCTATATAACAGTAAAAACGTTTTTCTTGTGTTTGTTGTCGTTGTTTTTTTTTTCAGTGACGCTCCCAAAGTATAACCTCAAAAGGCCCAGTATGCCCCAGAATTCTTTTATTTTTATGTCTCAAAGGCATTTTTTTACTTTTAAGTACTACTTTTTTATAATTTCTTTCATCAGTTACTTATTGGCAAATAATAAAATCCCACACAAATATATCTGAACGCCGACTTCAGTTAATGAATCATGAACATGCCAGCCCTCCCACTTCACACTTCTTAGAAATGTATCATGAGGTTTTCATATTGTCACACTTCTAAGAAATATATATCATCAGGTTTTCATGTTGATACAATTAAGTATTAAAGTTTAGCCCGCTGGCCCGCAAGCCCGCCCAGTTCACACTGCTAGTCCGCTACACTGTTAGCCCGCCCACTTCACACTGCCAGGTAATGTATCATAACGTTTTTTATGTTCAATCAATAAAGTTTTAGATTTTAGCCCGCTGGCCCGCCAGCCCGCCCCAGTTCACACTGCTAGCCCGCTACACTGTTAGCCCGCCCACTTCACACTGCCAGGTAATGTATCGTAACGTTTTTATGTTCAATCAATAAAGTTTTAGATTTTAGCCCGCTGGCCCGCCAGTCCGCCCAGTTCACACTGCTAGCCCGCTACACTGTCAGCCCGTCCTATTCACACTGTTAGGAAATGTATCATGAGGTTTTAATGTTGAATCAATAAAGTTTTAGATTTTAGCCCGCTGGCCCGCCAGCCCGCCCAGTTCACACTGCTAGCCCGCTACACTGTTAGCCCGCCCACTTCACACTGCCAGGTAATGTATCTTAACGTTTTTATGTTCAATCAATAAAGTTTTAGATTTTAGCCCGTTGGCCCGCCAGCCCGCCCAGTTCACACTGCTAGCCCGCTACACTGTCAGCCCGTCCAATTCACACTGCTAAGAAATGTATCATGAGGTTTTAATGTTCAATCAATAAAGTTTTAGATTTTAACCCGCTGGCCCGCCAGCCCGCCCAGTTCACACTGCTAGCCCGCTACACTGTTAGCCCGCCAAGTTCACACTGCCAGGTAATGTATCATAACATTTTTATGTTCAATCAATAAAAGTTTTAGATTTTAGCCCGCTGGCCCGCCAGCCCGCCCGGTTCACACTGCTCGCCCGCTACACTGCTAGCCCGCCCACTCCACACTGCCAGGTAATGTATCATAACGTTTTTATGTTCAATCAATAAAAGTTTTGGTTTTAGCCCGCTGGCCCGCCAGCCCGCCCAGTTCACACTGCTAGCCCGCTACACTGTTAGCCCGCCCACTTTACACTGCCAGGTAATGTATCTTAACGTTTTTATGTTCAATCAATAAAGTTTTAGATTTTAGCCCGTTGGCCCGCCAGCCCGCCCAGTTCACACTGCTAGCCCGCTACACTGTCAGTCCGTCTAATTCACACTGCTAAGAAATGTATCATGAGGTTTTAATGTTGAATCAATAAAGTTTTAGATTTTACAGCCCGCCCAGTTCACACTGCTAGCCCGCTACACTGTCAGCCCGTCCTATTCACACTGTTAGGAAATGTATCATGCGGTTTTAATGTTGAATCAATAAAGTTTTAGATTTTAGCCCGCTGGCCCGCCAGCCCGCCCAGTTCACACTGCTAGCCCGCTACACTGCTAGCCCGCCCACTTCACACTGCCAGGTAATGTATCATAACGTTTTTATGTTCAATCAATAAAGTTTTAGATTTTAGCCCGCTGGCCCGCCAGCCCGCCCAGTTCACACTGCTAGCCCGCTACACTGTCAGCCCGTCTAATTCACACTGCTAAGAAATGTATCATGAGGTTTTAATGCTCAATCAATAAAGTTTTAGATTTTAGCCCGCTGGCCCGCCAGCCCGCCCAGTTCACACTGCTAGCCCGCTACACTGTTAGCCCGCCCAGTTCAAACTGCCAGGTAATGTATCATAACATTTTTATGTTCAATCAATAAAGTTTTAGATTTTAGCCCGCTGGCCCGCCAGCCCGCCCAGTTCACACTGCTAGCCCGCTACACTGTCAGCCCGTCCAATTCACACTGCTAGGAAATGTATCATAACGTTTTTATGTTGAATCAATAAAGTTTTAGATTTTAGCCCGCTGGCCCGCCAGCCCGCCCAGTTCACACTGCTAGCCCGCTACACTGTTAGCCCGCCCACTTCACACTGCCAGGTAATGTATCTTAACGTTTTTATGTTCAATCAATAAAGTTTTAGATTTAGCCCGTTGGCCCGCCAGCCCGCCCAGTTCACACTGCTAGCCCGCTACACTGTCAGCCCGTCTAATTCTACACTGCTAAGAAATGTATCATGAGGTTTTAATGTTCAATCAATAAAGTTTTAGATTTTAGCCCGCTGGCCCGCCAGCCCGCCCAGTTCACACTGCTAGCCCGCTACACTGTTAGCCCGCCCAGTTCACACTGCCAGGTAATGTATCATAACTATTTTATGTTCAATCAATAAAGTTTTAGATTTTAGCCCGCTGGCCCGCCAGCCCGCCCAGTTCACACTGTTATCCCGCTAGACTGCTAGCCCGCTCAGTTCACACTGTTATTCCCGCTAGACTGCTAACCCGCCCAGTTCACACTGTTAGCCCGCTAGACTGCTAGCCCGCCCAGTTCACACTGTTAGCCCGCTAGACTGCTAGCCCGCCCAGTTCACACTGTTAGCCCGCTAGACTGCTAGCCCGCCCAGTTCACACTGTTAGCCCGCTAGACTGCTAGCCCGCCCAGTTCACACTGTTAGCCCGCCAGACTGTCAGCCCGTTAGCCCGCGTACTTCACGAACATCTAAAAAATGTCATTTTTATTGGTTCTTTTGAAATAATTTTATGACAAACAGTTCTGGAAAAGGTTCAATTTTAAGATGGAAGAAAAATCTCATTCATTTATGATATTTATATTTAAATATTTTCCGATAAACGTTAAGTACCTTGATATCATAGAACCCCGGGCTATACCGTTATTTTAAATTACCAAACAAAAGTCATTTTCTTAATATGAAAGTTTATTACCCTTCCAGATTTTTTCCGCCTTTTTGATTGGATATTGATCACCCCAAAGAAATTGATATTACCGAGCCAGACGGGTAATATACACATTAAATTTCCCCGATGGGTACCCCACGTTGTAAACAACATTCGCCGTGCGATGCGCGTACGGTTTGATTTTACGCGATATAAATTCCGATTTACAAGCACTTTTAAACTGTCAAATGATAAATATTTACCTAAATAGAGTAATGATACATATTCTCGTCAGTATAGGAAACAAATATGACGCTGTGAAAGCTTGATAATAATTCCAAAAAAGTGCGTTCAACAGACTATTCCTTTTCTCTTGTTTACATCCGTTATCTTCGAAAGATAATACGTCATGTATTAATTTATGTGACGTCATGTTATGGTGAAGGGGTATCCTTAAAGGGATTTAGCTCAATACAGGATTGGAGCAGTACCTCTAGACGCTTGCAGAAATCATGATCACAAAATAGACAAATATCGTTTTTTTTCGCCGAATTTTACATTTTTCCTTGATTATCGTACTTGATTCGGTGTGAAAAGATGAATTAGACCTGTTTAAGTTCATTCCGTTGGGTAAAAAGACAAGATTTTAGCATTTTATCATTCAAGCGCCTTGTCCGGTATATACCGGAATACGGTATTTAGTGTGGTGCTCCAATCCTTTTTTTTAGTCACAGCCATCCTAAAGGGAATCTTATTTCGACGTTTCATTTGAAGTAGCAATGATTTATTTTAAAATCGTTTTAACTCGGCACGGGAAGGGTAATAAAATCATTATTTTGGTTTTGGAGTGATATATGTGGATATATTACCTGTCAAGAAAAAATATCACCCTCGCCTAACGGCTCGGGTGATATAAAATCTTGACAGGTAATATATCCACATATATCACTCCAAAACCAAAATAACATATAATCTCTTTGACGCTTATCTTCCTGTGTTAAATTGTAAATAATGATATAAATTACTATTTTCATGTATATATCTTATTTAATTTTGCACTGCGATATTTCACTTTATACATTTATGTCAATACCACAATAAAAGTAAGAGCTTTAGTTGTTGTTTTGTGCTATCCTAAGTATGATAAATTTATGTGGTATCATTCTCATACATGTTTTATTGTGTGTGTTTTTATCATGTATTACATGAAAAATGCACAATACTGAAATCTACCTACCCACGTACTTACCTATCTTTCCTTTTTTACTTTGAAGCACTAAACGCTGACCGCTGAGGTATTCGAAATTACATTTTGTCATATTTGAATACGTCATGCAAATACATTATGTATTGATTAAACAATCATTTAACTACCAATATTTGATTTGGTACGTTTAACGTGATTTTCACTTTACACTAAAGTATTAACACAACTATGAATGTAACTAAATATATCAGGCTGGTAGTGAAAGATCAATGAAACGTACCGGTAGACTTTAACAAGACTGGTATTCTTTTCATTATTTTCTAAACTTCTGTATATAATATTGATAGTGGAAATAGCATAGTATAATTACATATCTGGTTGTCGAGTCCTTTTGTGAATATGTCACGGAAATTACAATATTTTGGGTGCGTTTATTCTACATATTTTTAATTTAATTTTATAATTATCTTAAAACAGTCATAAAGTAAGATGGATATCTTGACATTGTATACATATTGTTTTGGTTTCTTATTCGGAATAAAACTTTAAATTAAAATATTCGTTAAATATTTTGTACGTGAATGACTTGACTTCATAGTTTTATTAGTTTGTACGGTTTTTAAAGATGATTTAATTTATGCTAATTAAAAAAGTGCAAATTTATGAAAATTCCGACTGAAAGTAAATCAAAGAAAGAAACATTTACTTTTCTTAATATAGAAATATTATACTCAAATCAAAAACAATAAACTCGTATTAAACATAGCGTAGATAAGAATGTACATTACAAAACTCTAAGAATTAAGTTATCTTTTATAACAGGAGGGTGATAATACTTAAAAGCAGCGTTCGTGCTAATTGTTATCATTTGCAGATATGTAATTTTTCAAAAACCTTATTTTCTAAATGTAGGTAAGAAGCAACAATAGTAAATAACCCGTTAATAACTCAGTGGAAATTTAATGATGGAAATGGTGTACTAAGTTATATTTTATATCTTTATATTTTTATTGAAAAGTGTTACACTAATAGTAAATATTCATTTTCAAGTTAAGTTTTTGTACAAAGACACTATTTTAAAGACGTCCATCTTTGAGATATGTTAAGGTTTTGAAAGTTTCTACCTTAACTGTGCAGCAATTTGGTTGAAATAATAAATTGATTATCAACATATTTGTTTCCTTTTTTCAGATTTTCGCTTATGACTTGTGCGGCTTTTGTTTACATGTGTGCTATATTCGTTGATAAACGTGTCTTTCCAGAGAGAACTTATAATCTCACTGTTACTGCTGTACCTGGAAGAATCACAGTTTCTGAAAGTAATTATAAAAGTGAGAGTCACACAACTGCGAGACAGACTTACAGGCCTGGGACTTCTATTCTCAATAAAGATGAAAATGAATACAGCAATCATGGTGAAAATGACAGTTTTGCCACTGATACAAAAGAAGAAACGCTTTGCAATTCAACTATACTAAAACCAAATTTAGATATGTTTAATCGCTCTAAAAGTGTTGAAAAAAGACATATAGCATTTTTAAAAGTACACAAAGCGGCTTCAACCACGCTTCAAACTATGTTTTACAGGTTCGGGTTTGAGCGGAACTTGAGCTTCGTCCTGCCTATCAAAAGTAATTACATCTCGAAATCCGTAAACGTACACGAGGATTTAGTAAGTCCACTACACGGTGACCATTACGACATTATATGCAATCATGGAATATTTAGCCACTTTATTTATTCGAGTTTAATGCCGAATGACACTATATACCTAGCAGTAGTTAGAAACCCTATGGATCAGTTTATCTCAGCAGTAAAGTATTACACGGAGGTATACAAATTTCAATACTTGGTTAATATTCCGGGTAACCGTATAAATAATCTGATCAATTTTCCAAACAAATATGACGAACTTCTTTCTTATACAAGAAACTCAATGTCACGTGACTTCGGTTTCCAAAAGCATCATGTATTTAACATGCAGGAAGCCGAATGTTACCTTATGGAGCTTGACAAAGTTTTCGACTTTGTACTAATAGCAGAACACTTTGACGAGTCTTTAATATTAATGAGAAGGCGTTTGAACTGGTCACTAAAAGATATATTGTATATATCCAAAAATGTTCGAGGTCAAGACGAAGTGATAAGCAAACCTTTAAAGGCCAAATTATACGAGCGAAATAAACTAGACTATATGGTGTATGACTTCTTTTATAGAAAATTTCAAATCATTTTAAAGGAGTTCAAGGAAGACGTGATGGCAGAAATGGTATACTTTAAACAAGTTCTGTCAACTGTACAGAGCTGGTGTGTTGATGATATGGTGGGAAATTTGGTGATAAAATCTTCCGTTTGGAATGATGAGTTTATCATTAATATGCGAGATTGTAAACTAATGATGAAGGGAGAACTCAAATTTATAAAACTTTTAAAGAATGGTATAACGGAGCTGTGATGGACATGTTCATATGACAGATTATAATAAATATAAAAGTATTTTACAGTTTGTATGTTTATAGTACTGTATGTTTTTGTAAGATCGTCTTTTGATGGATTCTCGTGAGGTTTATGTAATATTCAGGACTATTAAATGTTGTTTTCCTTACAGAAATCATTTGTGCATTATTAAATGATTTATCATTTTATGTTAACAAGACGTTAGTATCTTAACAACACATAGTATCTAAACAACCCATTAGTATCTTAACAACGCATTAGTATCTAAACAACCCATTAGTATCTTAACAACGCATTATATCTAAGCAACGCATTAGTATCTAAACAACGCATTAGTATCTAAACAACGCATTAGTATCTAAACAACGCATTAGTATCTAAACAACGCATTAGTATCTAAACAACACATTAGTATCTAAACAACACATTAGTATCTAAACAACGCATTAGTATCTAAACAATACATTAGTATCTAAACAACGCATTAATATCTAAACAACGCATTAGTATCTAAACAACGCATTAGTATCTAAACAACGCATTAGTATCTAAACAACGCATTAGTATCTAAACAACGCATTACTAACAACACTGTATATACAGTGGACCATTAAACTAGTCAAAATATTTAAAACTAACAATATAAATGTCAATAAACAGCAATGACCAACCTTTTTCTATTAAAGATAACATCAAATTGATTTTACTGTAACTAAAGTTACTTTCATAGAAGTAGTTTCCTGCTCATAATGTCTCTATCTAACCTTGAACAAGTTATGATTATTGAAATAACTGATGATTGTAATCTTATTATTATATTGTATTTTGATCTCGTGTTTATTTTTATACGTTTGACCTTATTACTAAATAAATTCTTATTCATTAATTTCTATCAATAAATAATTTAAAAACATATATGAGCCGCGTCACGACAAAACCAACATAATGGGTTTGCGACCAGCATGGATCCAGACCAGCAGTCTGATCAGTATCCATGCTGTTCGCTATCAGTTTTTCTACTTGTAATAGAATTGGTAAGCGAACAGCATGGATCCTGATCAGACTGCGCGGATGTGCAGGCTGGTCTGGATCCATGCTGGTCGCAAACACACTATGTTGATTTTGTCGTGGCGCGGCTCATATGTCATATGAGGGTTATGAAGTTAGTTGAAACAGTTGGGGTGTAATACGTGTAAGACTGACTTGGTCTTCGACATATCTATTAATTTGAGCTAACACAATCCGCATTTAAACGATAGCAGTCTGGTTTAAAACAATAAGCCATCGACCTGACACAAAATAGATCTAATAGGTCTATAACAATGTTACATCTTAGTACAATACAATGACGAGTATGATTGAATTAATTGTAAATGTTGGTATAAAATAATGGTGATATTAGTCTAATTACATGTGTATTATTATTATCATTATGCTCTTGTAGAGATATCCTTAGAGACATAATGTTTCATAATGCATTGTTTTAAAAATGAAAATACAAGACCTTTATTCCAGAAAATGAGAGTTCAGTGAAGCAATAATTTGAATGTCAAAGAAATCCGTGCATAAAATAGGGCGAAGTGTGAATCTTATGTAAATAGCACGAAGTTTGGCATAGCTGTTGTTTGATAAGATACTCTTCATTCAAGCCTGGGATCAAGATTATGCATATCCAATATGGCAACCAAAATAAAAGATGGTCGCCATATTGAAATTTTCAGAATTAAAGTTGTTGTCATTATTATAACAACATAAAATAGCATCAATATATTATATAAGTACTAATATAACACATTTGTAATGAAAATAAATCTATCAAAAATATATACATGGATCCAAAAGACAGCTAAAACTTAATTTTGACATAATTCGCTTCATTTTTCGTAAATAGACATATGAGCCGTGTCACGACAAAACCAACATAATGAGTTTGCGACCAGCATGAATCCAGACCAACCTGCGCATCCGCGCAGTCTGATCAGGATCCATGCTGTTCGCTATCAGTTTCTCTACTTGTAATAGGGTTTGTAAGCGAACAGCATGGATCCTGATCAGACTGCGCGGATGCGCAGGCTGGTCTGGATCCATGCTGGTCGCAAACCCATTATGTTGGTTTTGTCATGACACGGCTCATATATGCTCAAAATGAAAAAAGTTTTATTAGATTTAATTAAACTTTACATGAGTTTAGAACAGGATACGATCTAGTATTTAATGGTGATTTATACATAATTCATTTAAGTTTGATTGTGTAGGAAGCTATGCATGAACTTATAGAAACACTCTCGAATCCGTTCCCTGAACCAACTAGTAGTTTCCCTGAACCAACTTGTAGTTATCAATAAGTACCAAACTTCTTGCTCAAGGAAACAACGGATTCCCCCTAACAGTGTTAAGATGCACGAGACCAGCAATCCTTGTATCACTAGTCCAACGTGTTAACCAGTACCACTCTGTCATGAACATGCATGCAGATTATTGAAACTATTGAAACGAAAATAAAAATGTATTTCAGTAAAACTTGGCAATTTATTTTAGAAGACATTGCAAAAATAATGATATAATTAAAGTCTGGTTCTATTGATAACGACACAAAAAATGCTTCTTAAACTACAAAACTTTTCCTAATTCTACTTCAATTTATTTATTTTTTTAATGAAATTGAAAATCGCAGAAGAAATATATGCAGTCGGTTTCCCTTGAGGTCTATGTATATGTTGTTGTTGTTGCTTTTGTAACGTTTAAGTAAATGTAATGCACTATATACTGTAAAGCAGAGGTAAAAAGACAATAATTGTTTGTAATTGTTCTAATCTGGGACTTGCAGTATCAACGTACAGTCATTAAAGGGACTCCACTGAGGTTTTATGACATGACGGGACTGGAAATAATTTTTTAAGATTATTTCTCCATTTGATGAAGATCTATACTAATAACTCATGTGCAAAATTTCAGATCATTAGCTCGCTCCGTTTTTCAAGAATAATTATTATAATAGTGAAAAATGACCCAAAATTGAAAAGCGTTTAAACGCTTTTAACTCAAATCGGACTGAGAATAGCACAAACATACGATTTTCAATGTATTTCTTGTATATTTTTTGTTATATTTTAAGTATATGTTAGTGTTCATCCGTGTTGTTCTACAGAAATTAGAAACTTCGACGGGAGCGATAGCGACAGGAGAATGTTTCTAATTTCTGTAGAACAGCTACGGATGAATACTAACATATTTAGTGTCAAACTTAATTGGCCTGATAATCACTCACTTTATCACGTCACTATGCCGTTCTATGAAGTACTATGAAAAATAGAAGTCGACTACGAACGTAATTCGATATAGTATCGACTTTTGTTCTTCTATGAAAATTAACGCACATGTAGATTTTTTAAAAAATACAGCGTTTTCATTGGATGACAAATAAAGTTGGACACTAATTATATTTCTGTTTTAAGTGCTCGTGTTGATCTATGTGAAAAATTGAAATTTAATGTTTTTAGCCTTATAAACCTCAGTGGAGTTCCTTTAAGTGTTAGTGTCCAGCTTTATTTGTCATCAAATGAAAACGCTGTATTTCCTAAAAATTGTGTGTGTTAATTTTCATAGAAGAACAAAAGTCGAGACTATATCGAATTCCGTTTATAGTCGCCTTCTATTTTTATAGTACCTCATAGAACCGCGTAGTAATTAAGTGAATAATAATGAAGCAAATAAAACTTGACACTCTCGAGTACTTTTTACAGCAAGTACTTTTTTATTTACGTTGATACATTCCCCAATAGCAACACTGGTGACGTATAATTACAGTATTATATATTTCAAGCAAATGGTCGGCTCTTGGCAAAACCTCGGGAGCATCAATATATAAGTTATTAGCTACAAAGTTGTAACTCTTAACTTGCCATTTAAAAAGGAAATCTTTGGTAACTTAGTAGGAACATGTGTAGTGTACAGTGTAGTAACACTACAGGTATAACTTTTTGTGTAACTTGAATGTAATGTAAAGAATTCTAAAAACATACTGTAATGCCATTATTAATTCATATACATGTATATATATATATATATATATATATATATATATATATATATAATATATATAATATTATATATATATATATATATATATATATATTATATATATATATATATATATATATAAGCAAAAACGCTATTTTAAATTTGCCGTAGCTTTCGGCCTTGCGGCCTTCTTCAGCAGCATGCTGCTGAAGAAGGCCGCAAGGCCGAAAGCTACGGCAAATTTAAATAGCGTTTTTGCTTATATACGGCAAGTTAGAGATTTTACTTATATATATATATATATATATATATATATGTCTAGTTAGCGAAACTCTGTCATTTATTTTGTTTGTTTTTACTTCTTTAGTTCAATTGTTGTTACTATAATACAATTCAAGTTTTAGTTTCTTTAATGTCTTTTTTATCTTTGTTCTCATTATTATTGTAATTTACATTTCATTTAACATGACCGTTGATTGGAAATAAAAGTTATTCTATTCTATTCTATCCCATAACGTCGCCAAATTTCATTCGTTATAGAAAAACTAAGGCCGTCAAAGGGTGAAAGCGGATAGTGATCACCTGTGGTGCCAAGATATAGTGGATGAAAATTAAAAACTGTTAAAAAGGGTAACTGTAAATTGTAATTGTTTTGGTCTTTAATTAAGAATAACATACATTTAATTGAACTGTTTTAAAGCGTGTCTTTTATTTTACTAGCCATAGAGCTATGATATTTATGCTGGCAAATCGAAAGTAGATTTTGTTGAATACTGAGTAGAGAAACCTTCATTATCTGAACTGCAGTTAAAGTGCAAAGTAAGTGTGACCTATGTATTAAAAGTAATTGCTAATTACTGTACAAAAACGTGTTATTTAGTGCAGACTGGTATAAGGCAGGCATCTGTTAAATTTGTATTTTATCTCCTGGATTAGAAATATGTGACCACAATGTATATATTTCAGAAGTAAAACTTGTATACTGTATAATACACTAAAGAAAACGGAATGAACATCATATATACTCCTGGTTTAGACCTCGGGGTCTATTCCAGAATATAACCCATTTTTACGGATAAAATTACGAATATCAACACTTAAAACTACTGCATAATATTGAAATGTGCGTTTGGAAAAATTGAGATCTAGCATACAGACTTTAGAGTTTTTTTTATAATAAAAAGTTAAAATTACTTCAGTCACAATATAGTCTTAATTTGAAACATTTAGGTTTGGAATAAAAAAAATGAAAACAATGCTGGGTGGATTTCAACATGCATTGATTTTTAGCTCACCTGTCACAAAGTGACATGGTAAGCTTTTGTGATCACTTTTCGTCCGACGTCCGTCCGTAAACTTTTACTTTAACGACATCTCCTCATAAACTGCTAAGCCAATATCATCCAAACTTCACAGGAATGGTCCTTTGGTGGTCACCTTTAAAAATTGTTCAAAGAATTTAATTCCATGCAGAACTCTGGTTGCCAGTGAAAAAAAAACCGAAAGAAAAAACTTAAAGTATCTTCTTTTAAAAACCCCAAAGAGGTAGAGCTTAGATGAAACATCTAACATCTAACATGAAACATCTTCTAGTGAGTGTCTATCAAGTTTGTTCAAATAAAAGCTCTTGGGTCAAAATTGGCCCCACCCAAGAGAGGTCCTTTGCTTTTCCTTATATATACATATAAGGAAAAGCTATGACCCCCTGGGGTGGGGCCAATTTTGACCCAAGAGCTTTTATTTGAAAATATAGTAAAACCTTAAAAATCTTCTTTTAAAAAACTGAAAGAGCTAGAGCTTAAATATTTGGCATGAAACATTGTCTGATGAGTGTCTACCAAGTTTGTTCAAATAAAAGCCCTAGGGTCAAAATTGGCCCTGCCCGGGGGTCATTGATTTTCCTTATATGTACATGTATATAGTAAACCCTTTAAAAAACCCAAAAAGGTAAAGCATAGATATTTGACATGAAATATCCTCTAGTAAGTGTCTACCAAGTTTGTTCAAATAAAATCCCCTGGGGTCAAAATTAGCCCCACCCCGGGGGTCATTGATATTATCTTCTCTTTTTTTT
>NW_026863234.1:0-16274 GCF_026571515.1 Ruditapes philippinarum
TCTTTTTTGGTCATATTTTTTCTTCCCAGGTCCGATACTCGTGCCAGTGATTATATTGCTGATGACTCAGGAATCCTTGTGTCTCATAAATAAAATCTGAAGAAATTCTTTCTTATAGCATAAGTCTTATAAGATTGCTTAATTGACTATAAATTGTCTTTGCATCTTGGCAAGACAGAGTCTATTCTTCTTTGGTTTAAGTTTCAACTTAAACTGGCCCTAGCCTCCAGGTCACATGTAATGGTACTGCTATAAAGTACACATCTTTTGTTAAGTATTTAGGTGCAAATCTGGATCAAATTCTTTTGGCGTCGCCCTTTGATGCTTTGCATCAATGATTTTCTTGTGTTCAGTTCAGATGATATACTGTTCGGTGCACAAGTCATTTGACAATGCGCTGAGTGGTCATACAATTATGTTGGGTTCATTCGGATATCTTCGCGTCAAACAAGATGGCGGGCGGGAGCAACTAATTTCCATAGGTCACGTCGAGGCTAATGACCACTAAAATTGCCAAAACAATTACCTATTTGAGTCACACATGGCCACAGTATATAGAACGTTAAATATAAGTATGGAAACCCCATTTGAGACACACATGACCACAGTAAATGGAACATTATATATAAGTAAGCGTAGCCTAATAAAGTCAAACATGGCCAAAGTATAAAGAAAATTTTATATAAGTAAGTGAAACCTAATTGAGTCACACATGGCCACAATATATTAGACATAATGTTTAAGTCAGGGAAATGTATTTGAGTCTAATTTTATTAGGCTACCCTTACTTATATATAATGTTCCATATACTTTAGTTATGTGTGACTCAAAAAGATTTCCCTTACTTAAACATAATGTTCCATATATTTTGGCCTAGTGTGACTCAATTAGGTTTCCCTTACTTATATAGAATGTTCTTCATAATGTGGGTATGTGTGACTTTATTTCACTACCTTTACTTATATTTAATGTTCCATATACTGTGGCCATGTGTGACTCAAATAAGTTTCCCTTTACTTAAATATTATGTTCCATACTATTGTGGTTATGTGTGACTCAAATGGGTTACCAACAAATACATTTTAAGTTGTATATGCTGTGGCCATATGTGACTTTAATAGGCTACCCTTACTTATATATGCTCCATATACTGTGGCCATGTGTGACTCAAATAGGGTTCCCTTACTTGAATATGATGTTTTATATTTTAAATTTCGTTTGCTGTGTCCATTTGTGACTCTTATAGGTTACCAAACAGATAAATTTTAAGTTTTATTTACGGTGGTCATGTGTGACTTTAACAGGCTACCCTTACCCATATTTTAAGTTTTATATACTGTACCCATTATGACTGTAACAGTATAGTATAGTCATGAATTAACTAAATAAATACCCATAGGGTATTTAAAAGTCCAATTTATGAAAATAACGTTCTTAAGCCCCCGATAATATTTACAGGGAAGAAAATTGTTTTGGCAATTTAGTGGTCATTAGCCTCGACGTGACCTCTCCCATCTTGTTGCCCGAAAATATCCGAATGAACCCAACATAATGGTTGTATCACACAACAGTTTTGTGTTCACTATTGAACATAATGACCTCTGCACCGAACAGTATATCATCTGAACTGAACATAATGATAGTACCAAAAAAACCACTGAAACATAACGACCTTTTGCACCGAACAACACATTGACTTGACTGAAGAAGATATAATCAGCACACAAGATAATGATAGTACCATTTAAGATAATGATTGTACCATTTTAACAGTTCTATTTCACGACTGAACAGAAGGAATAAAGAACCCAACAGCATGTCATTGCAACTGAAAAATAATAAAAGTATCACCCAATAATCACACTGCCTCAACCAAACAAAATGATAGTACCACTCAATTGTTTATTTTCATGGTTGAACATGATGAGAAGAGCCACAAAACAGCATATTATTATAACCGAACATAATAACTGTAACACCCTACAACATATCTTTTTAACTCAACATAATTGTGTTTCCACATGCCTGTTTGTTTTAAGAACTGAACATAACGACTTATGCACCCGATAATACATTGATTTGACTGAATAAAATACAGTCAGCACACAACATAGCACTTCAATAACTGAGCACATTATGATTTCCACCCAGCATTTTGTATCTCGGACTCAACAGAAAGACATTTAACCAGGTATATCATTCATTCTTAACATAAGACAGTCCAGGCGTTCCATACCATATGTCTTACCTAAATTTAACATGTATCCATTTCTTTCTTACACTAAACACAGCTAGTATTGATATACATGTATGTGCTCATATAGTTCTTTTACACAGCGAATTTACACCGAAGATACACTTGTCTTACGCATACCACGTGTTAAATTGTGTGAACTGGTATCAGCTTCGTTAAAATGGGATTTCTTTTTCAAAACAGCTTGCATTAATTAGCTCTAAAAATGTTAACTAAATTTAATTTAAGATGTTTATGCACCAGTCAATTAATAATTCACGTCTAAACACCGGTTACCGATAATTTCTGTACATAATTCACCTAAATGGTACGGAAGAGCATTAGTGCTAGGTGTATGTTTTTTATTAACTCGAAATTTCGAGTTACTTACTCGAAATTTCGACTTACTTATCTCGAAATTTCGAGTTACTAACTCGAAATTTCGAGTTACTTATCCCGAAATTTCGAGTTACTTATCTCGAAATTTCGAATTAGTAACTCGAAATTTCGACATACTAACTCGAAATTTCGAGTTACTTATCTCGAAATTTCGACTTCGTAACTCGAAATTTCGACTTAGTAACTCGAAATTTCGACTTACATTGCACGACTTTCATTGGTTGCCGGTGAAAGCAAGGATTGAATTCAAGATACTTTTTTTTCGTTTGTAGCTGTTGCGCATTGATAGAGCACCTTTAACATTTAACAGACCAATTTAATAGGGTCAAATTGTCCACACATACAGAACATATGCTTCGCTTTTTTGTGGAAGGGGGGGGGGGTGTAAAATAACACTTTCCACATTTCCTTGTTAACCGGATGTTTCTTTTTCTTAAGCACACATACAACCATCATGTGGTAAAACAACAAGTCCAAAACCTACCATTTTGTAAACTGTGCAATATCATGTGTTAAATAAGTTTTAAATGGCGTGTATACGCCAGTTGACTGTCACGTTTCTTTATACTAATAATGTTTTTGTAAGATTATTCATTATTTACTAATACTTGGATTCATATTGTGTTGATAAAACTTAATAAAAGTGGAACTTGTTGTTATATATATGTTTGGAATAATATAAAAGCGCCGGTTTTACAAGAAATATAGTCAGTCCAACAATTTTGACAAAGGCCTCAGCACGTCCTATTTTGGTCACGCCGCGATACTTTCCTCAGATGTCCCACACGTGAAGTATAGGATCGTTTTATTCACAGGGATGAGAAGAATATGATTAGTGAAAAGATATGTTCGAACAGATGGGATACAATACAACGTTTGAAGAACGCCTGAACGTACAAATTAAAGGAAGCCTTGTGTTTTTAGGTCGGGTGTGTACATGCCATTATTAAGTTTAAGTTTAATTTCAATAGTTTTTGTCCAGGCACCCGTTTCTCCATCTACATAGTTCAACGGCACTCCCTACTACATCTTATATCATCAAACTAATAACTTTGGCCATTCTTGTAATGTTAATAAGTCGAAATTTCGAGATAAGTAACACGAAATTTCGAGTTATTATGTCGAAATTTCGAGTTAATAAGTCGAAATTTCGGGTTAGTAAGTCGAAATTTCGAGTTAGTAAGTCGAAATTTCGAGTTAGTAACTCGAAATTTCGAGATAGTAAGTCGAAATGTCGGGTTAGTAACTCGAAATTTCGAGATAAGTAACTCGAAATTTCGAGTTACTGAGTCGAAATTTCGAGTAAGTGGGTCTTAATGACATTTTTATCGATTTTGAGATTTTTACACCAAATTAAAGCTCATGAAATATGCTTTCCAGCGAAAGAATTCATAGTTAGAAGAATTTTTTTTTCAAATATAACTGATTTCACAACGTCATGTTATACAAGTTTACGCAGAAAATATCTTTATTTATTATGGCAGGTCCGACTACGGCTGCTTTAATTTATAGATTTTCATTATAAAGAAATTCAGTTTTGTAAAATTTAAGATAGATAGTAAAGGGTTAGTGATATTTTTCTAATACATCAAATTTTCCCTCTTTAATTAATTTAAATAATTATAAAAATGAAAAGAAATATCACGTAATTACACGCTGTGTACTTCATACTGATTCCCCATAGTTAAAATATTAACATACCAGAAAACGGTGTTTAGCTAGTAAGTTTTTAAGATCAAGGTCATAGATTTGGAAGCGAAAACGAAACTAGAGATAATGTTGATCTTTATTTCGTATAGAAATGATATTTAGAGTATAAAATAACCGACACACCACTTTTTGTAAAATATTTTAGAAATTACAAATTTGATAAAAAGTTAAAAGCTGTGTTCGGATTTCAAAAAGTTAAATTAAGTTAACTGTTTGATTGAATGTTATGATTCACATGTGAATGAGGTTATCGATATCATTTGATTTATAAACTATTTATTGATATAGTTTAACATACTCTTTTTGTTAAAACAGTTTAACACATGCTGGTATTATCTTAAAATGGAGGTAACAGGAAGGAAATTAGAATCTGAAGATAAATCTGTTTTGTTTTGTGAACCATGTGAGGTCGAAAATTCGAAAACATCAGCAAATGGGGCGTGCCGGGAATGCAAGGAATATATGTGTGCCACGTGCTTCCGACATCATTTAAAGAGCAAACAATGTAGAAATCATGTGTTGCTTTCCCTTGAAGAGTTTTCGTCACTTACGCTAGATTGTGGATCAGAATATGTCATTAAATGTAAGAAACACGACGATGAAATCATTAAATTTTATTGTCGTTCACATGATGTCACTGGATGTGGAGACTGTATAGTTTTAGAACATACATCATGTAAACCGGAATATATCAAGGACTTGGCGAAGCCATTCACAGACGGAGATGTATACAAATCAATTGTAAAACGAGTTGAAGATCTCGGAAAGAAGAAATCCGATTGCGAACAAGATATTGAAAAAGGTAAGGAAAAAATTGGAAAGATGAATGAAAAGGCACTTAAAGAAATCCGTGAATTTAGAAAAGAAATTAATACATGTTTGGATGAAGCAGAGGCAAATCTCTTATCAGAAATGAAGAAAATGACAATGGAAAACACGGGGCAGCTGGAAAAGATTGAAAAAGGTTTACAGTCATTAACTTCTGAGCTTCAGACGATGACACAGATGCTCAACACACAACTCCATCATGGAAATGCATTATTTATCAACGCAGTTAATTGTAAGTCTAAACTTACCGACATGGAAACGATGTACGAAAACATAACAAAAGAAAAGGCCTTGAAAGAGTTTGAATTTGTCCGAATCAAACTTATGTCAGAGTTGTTGAAAGCTGCTGAACCGTTAGGAAGTCTGAAGTTTATTAAACGTAAGCATAAATATGGAAGTATTTAACGATCTTTTGGCAATTTATATAAACGAGTCTTAGTAGACATATAAGTTTTAACATTTGTATTTGATTTAAATAGGTATTTATCAATGTTTGTCAATGAAATGATCTCCTCGCGTCAAAATTGGCCACTTAGCCACACTTTAGGATCACTAATTTTATACATACTTATTTGGAAAATCTGAAGGGATCTCTTTTTTTCAAGATTGATAAACTCACACCAACAGGTGTCAGCTGCTGTATAGCAACTATAAAAAGTTGGCTTCATGTCAGTGTTGTTGGTCCTTCTAGATGATTGAGTCCAATACTTTCATATGTTGAAGATTGGAAACATGCTTGAGCCGAACCTAAGGGATGTGAGATAGGTTGAACCTTACGTTATCTGTAATAAACAGACTCAATCAAACATACTCTGTAATTTTCGCCTTTTGGAGTTTGTTTTAATCTCCCCTTTCATCGATTTCTTTTTTTATGTTTTACTCTATTTGTAAAAACAGCATTGCATAGTGTTTTAGATATTTTTTGCATAATTTGGTCTCATAAAATTCTATAATTGTTGTGTTAACCGAGACCTTTAGATAAAAATGACCTTATCCGTGCTTTATTTAGTTTACATAGATATAATTAGGAGAATTGATTTAAATCTTCAAATCTGCAACTTTCGAATATCCAGATTCATATTGAAAAGTAACATTGTCTAGTTGACCTCTACTCTACATTAGTTACATAAATCATGCCTGTCTAAATTGCCATGTTCGAGGGTCATTCATATTGCATATACTTTCATAAGAGCTCACTTTTTTATATTCTTCATTGCACATAAGATATAAAACCATGCAGGTCATGAAGTCCACCGAGAAAAGATTTGAATTCTTACATAGATCGGCTTAGGCACTTAAACAGAAAGATTTGCAAAAGATTGTTAAGAAATTTATTAAGAAATGAATTGAAAATATACTTACCCCGTTTTGTTTTCAATTTTGGACCACATTTTTACAATTATGATACTAGTAATTATTCTGAGAAAAAAAGAATGGTCGAAATTTGAAAACAAGATATATATTGTTCTAAACCTACTTCAAAATAAACATACGAAAATTTAATTCCAGTCTCGTAATGCCAAAAGTCTTAGTTTGTGGAGTGCTAAAATCTTGAAATTGATTGCCTTGAGTTAAGACATTTAGTATGTAGCATTTCGTAAAAGAAATATACCAAAGTAAAATAAGCCGCAACACATTTAAATATGCTCAGGTACCGGGATCACTCGGCATGTGTAGGGAAATTACTATAATTTTCAAATTTGGACCGTTTGTTCACTTGGCATTTGAATTTGACGTTTGATAACAGTGACATACTTTTATATTGAAGAACGTATCGTTCTTGATAGCACTTGATCTCAACTTAATGGTATCGTGAAAATTGATTATTGTCTGTAAAAGATTATTTGCAATTTTTTTGTATTTTTTTGCACAGCGTATAATCGGAATGTCGTTGAAATTATGTGTGTACCTGAAAGAAAAATAACCTATATCATATTATAAACTTCTGAATTGTCCATTTCCTAATGATTTTAATATGTGAATAATTGTTGCCTTTTTTAAATTTTACAAAACATTACTCATTAAACATTTTTTCCGAAGCAGTCATAGAAGTCATATATTCAATAAGTATTTGTTTCTTTTTGATGTATCATATTTTAATCATATTTAAATGATTTACGGTTTGTATGAACCTATTATATTAATTCTATAATGTATGTTTAAGGTTTTACAAAAAGTGAGTTTGTGGTTGGTTCTCGTGTACGCCGTGGTCCGGACTGGAAGTACGTGTATGGAAATCAGGTAAAAAATTATTATGATGTTCTAATGCACCCAAAAGAACACTGAATTCTAGAAGTTTTTTCTGAGGAAAGACTCCAACAAAACTCCAACGAAACAAGTACTTGCTATAACATAATAATTAAATTTGCTATCAAAATTATATTTTGCAAGCGTTTTCACACTTTAGTTACTTCAAAAGAAAACTTTTGTTTCTCCAGGACAGCAAGGTACATCTAGGAATAGTAACTGTAAAATTAATTTGAATTACCCTTTGTAAAATATGAATTAAGTCTATCCGGTAGTTTGCCCGAACATGGATATTCTCCAACTTAAATACATATTCATATATTTCTTTACCGTGTTTAACATTGTCCATGCATATTGCAGTTTAGAGGCTAATATATATTGAACTGCCATGGTGATGTCTGAACATCACTTGATATAATATTGTTGATATAATTAGGTTCTAATACTGAATCACCATAAGTGATTTAATCGGTTTAATATATAAAAACTGTAATAATAAATATATATAGAATGTCTTTTCTTAATGGTAAAATATATTTCAGGACGGCGGGCGACAAGGCACAATGATAGGATTTGGTATGGGCGGTTCGGCAAGAGTGAAATGGGATAATGGACATACATTTTCTTACCGTATTGGACAACAAGACTCATACGAAATTGAAATCATTTAGTTACTTTATCCGAAAATAAAATAACAACAACTAACAAACAAACCAAACAAAAACAGTAAATTATTTGAAAAAACGCAGTTATATATTATTATATTAAAACCGGTATTATCTTATAATATTTTGTCTTAACAGTATTTTATAATATACAAATATAATAACAAATAACTTCTACAAAGCTGTCATCTTCCTCAACCGCGATGTTTAAGTATTCTCAAGGCTTATGAAAGCATGCTGGCTTGAATACTTATTTGTAAGACAACATATTTGCGTTTTATCGCTGTATTTTATTTTATCAGTACATTTTAGATCAATGTTTTTATAATATACCACAATAAAATGAGTATCATTCATCCAACTTGTAATGACATAAAAACATATTTAGATAGACACCTAAGATATATATTATTTCATATGGTAATGTGGAAAGAGACATGTCATTGTTAGTTGTGACTTCCAAAACTTTAGAAGCCGCTTTTTAATATTTTTGTTTTTCATCTGATGCGGCATTAAAGTTTTGGATTAGACCCGTTACGAAACCTAACCAGAATAACATACGTTGATTTCACCTTATTTTTCATTAGAAAGTACCAATATCTCAATTTATTCTTGTGCAGTTTGCGATAAAACAATTAATTTCAATTTAATATCGTTCTATACCATTTAAAGTATCAAAATATTAATACCGTCATTAAAATTGCCTATTTAACTGTGAAGCATCAATTACGCCAACTACAGTCGACCATGATATTTAGGAGCTACGCTAGACCTCTTATGACGTAATTAGCGGAAACGATTAGAGTTGAGCCATGCATGCACTATATTTAGAAATATCTTTGTTCTAAATGATTTTAATACTTATAATTCAAGATAATGTTTTTATTTGTTTTCTTTAATTTTTTAGTACTTAAATAAAATTATATTGGATACAAAGGATTATTTAACAATTTTAATCAGTGAAACGTTACAGATAGAGTTGGCGGACAGACATCTGTAGGATATCATCGTTAATTTGTAATTGCAATTTGTTGAAAACCATGCAAAGAATATTCTGGATACAGAAGGATCAGATTTCACAGATCATAACCTTATAAATGGGTTAGTGTTTTGTTTTCTTAATAAAACACAGCTTATTGTTAGTTTATGACTGGTAGATATCATCACTTGCTTAAAGAATAAAAGAAAAGCAGCTTTTCAAGTACAGTAGGTCTACAGCTTGCAAGGTAAGGACAGTTTATAGTTATTGTGACTCTTGCTTTATTTTTGTTACAGTTATATTTTAGTTTACATATTCAGATCATCAAAGTATTTGTTCGGAGTATTCAAATAAATAACACATGGGTCTGTGAGTAACAATAAAAATATCATCCCTCGTAAAAATACTGTTACCCTCGGCTACGCCTCGGGTAACAGTATTTTCCTCGGGATGATATTTTTACTGTTACCCACAAACCCATGTGTTATTTATATACAGTTACCTATGTAACAGTACAACATTCTTAGTCACGTGGTGCACTTGCAATAACAGTAAGAATAACTCCCAGTGGCCTATAGGAAATTAACATTACAAAAAAGTGAGGGGTAATAATAGAATATATTATACTACACAATTGCTGTTTGGCGTTGAACTTGTATATAGACATAATGTTCTCACAACAGAACGAATCATTTCAGCCTCATGTCATTTTGTAGATATCAAGATTTTATTTGTCTTTAACTGAAGCTAAATGTCATAATTACTATTTGTGTCTTGATATTGACAGGTGATGGAATAAAATGTTCTATATATTAATCGTTTTAGTCTTTATTGTTACAATACATAGCACAAAACAGAACAACCCCAGTATAAAACTTTAAACGGTTCATTGATTTAGTTTTATTTTCCTACTTTTAATATCTTTGCATGCTGTAGTTATCATTTACGTTTAATACTGTACAATTCCTTTTCAGCATAGTTCAAATATACGATGTGTGTCCGTAAAATTCCCGGACGATTGTTTATTTGAAAAGAAAAATGTTGATAAATTTCAAAAAGAAAATAAGCTACTCTATTTCCTTCCATATTTCCACTATCATGCGCAATTTTATCCAATTCTATGCATTATGTACAAAATTATTAAACAATATACATCTACATCATCTTCGCATCGGCCCGAGTGACAACGACGTTTTGAAAATAACAACGTTAACGTTCACTCTTTCTCTCAAAGTAGCGTCCTTCTGCTGTAATACATTTTGGATGACGCATCACCAACGACTGAAAACATTAAAAAAAACATTCTTTACCAAAATATTGTACAATTCGTTGTACGGGAGTCTGTAGTTCACAAAATGAATCGAATCGGATGCCTCGTAATTCTGCCTTGACACTTGGAAATAGTGCAAAATCGAGCGGCGCAAGATCCGGGCTGAAAGGAGCGTGTTCTAGGCGGTCAATACCGAGGACATCAAGCTCAAGCTAAGAGTAGTGTGATACATGGCACGGTGCTTTGTCTTGGTGAAGCAATACATTCCCAGTGCTGTCAGCCATGTGTGGTCGCTTCTTCCTGAGCACACGAAGCATGTCACTATAATGACTAATATATATCAAAGAAAAAATTAATCCGGCAAATGATGACAAAATCTAAAAAAATAAGATTTTCAAATAATAGTATTGAACAATTAATTGGTAATTAAATAGTATTTTTATATTATTATCTTTATCGATAATTGACGATTATTTCATGCCGATTTTGCCAAAAAATATGCAACAGTCATATTTATTAAATTACAACATTTTAATTTATACATGTAATAATAATTGTTAGTTTTTTTATGTTATTCAATGTAATATCTTATATGTCTTACCCACAACCGCCTTTTAGTATGATGCTACCCCGGTAGCCCGCCGCCAATGGCAGCAAGCTTTGGTGTCCCTTTCAAAATTCCATTTTAATTAGTTCCGCCCATTGTTTTCTTGTTTAAGGCACACGCTTTTTATTATTTGGGGACCATACGCCGCTTTTCATGGAATGGCACGAAAGTGTCATGTACATTGAAGGTTCCATGATAACCGCCGTATGAACACATCTGCAGATGTATCTAAATTCAAAATTTTACTACTTCATGTCTAAATTTTGAATTCTGCTTAAGCCGGTGCTAGGGGGCGTGGACGGTATACTAACTTGCACTTTCCAGTACCGTCCATGAACAGGCTCAATCAAACCGAGCCTGCAACATTTTCATTTTTGTCGTGTTGGGCTTTCGTTAGGGATTCTGCATTTGTCTATTTTTTGGGTTCGTACCTCCCTGGGCAACTGAGTTACTACAAGACGTCAAACATATCGAAGAATAAATGAAAACTGTGGATAAAATAGAAAAAACGGTAAATATGATAAACTCTAAGGTTGTTGATCTTGAAACAAAAATGAAATCTATGAATACTCGATTAACTGACACCGAAAAGTTCAGTGATTTTCTCACAAAAGATAACGACTCAATTAAATCGGAGATGAAGGAGGCACGAAACGAAATGAAAAATTTACGATCGTCATGTAAAACTATTCAACAACAATCAACCGAGTTCCTCGCGCAAAAAAGTGGACTTGAGGAACAAATTACGAACCTCGAAATACAGTCTCTTCAAAACAACCTCTAGCACTGCGGTATACCGTACCCCGGATATTGCTCGGTATAATGAGGACTTTCATCCCATTTCGCGACTTTGAACGAGGACAGAAGGTAAGTTCAGTGACGATATTTAGTCATTTTGAATTGGTCTGATATAAATTGTATAGAAAAACAAATACTTCGATAATTTCTCTAGTTACTGAAAACCCAAAAATGTTGAGAAATAGCCTTGAAATGTAATTAAGGAGGTAAAATTCGTCTCTTTGCCAACGTGATAAATGAGCCTCGGATCAGTCAAAATTTGGATTTTTTGGTGCATATACTTCCTTAAAAGAAAAACTTGAATCGAGTGAAATGTGATTAATGCATGATGATAATGTTTATGTTGTAAATGTTCAATTCAACAATAGAACCTCAGATGACAGTGCATTTTGGAAGAATAAATACGCAATGTCACGTGTACCGGAGTAATTGCATGGAGTTGCCGCCGTGTCACAGAGTATTTGCTTTTTAGTGTAACGAGTTATTGGTTATCAATATAGAGTAAATGCAAGTAGTAAAGCAAAGAAGTATTTTACGCACATTTAATTAATCTTAAATATTCTTAATTGTGTATACTTATTTACACTATATGTGCAGAAATAGGCAGAGTTCGGGGGTACTTCCACTGGGATACATCTGCGAATAATCCAGATTTTCATTCCTGCTCATAAAAAATCTCAGTCGAACGAACTCAGCAATTTTCTGCGTTTACAAATTTCTCGTTGCTATCGAAGGGTCAACCTTTCCAGAATTTGTTAATAATTATTGCATATCTTACTTTAAATAGTAAAAAAATGCATCCAAAGTGCATTAATGCTGCCTCAAGATTGTAATTAGTAGACGGTATTGAGCAAGTGTGTGTCACGGTTCAGAACTGTTCACTAATTCCTAGGACCCTCGGAATACCGTACCGCGGCTCTACCGACTGAGCTATCCGGCCGCTTACTCATCATCACCCCGAAATAGTGAACAGTTCTGAACCGTGACATGTGCCAATATCTATTATCAACCGACTTCCTACTATGCCAAAAATCCATATAAAGATAACTTTCGGTCATTTTGCACTACTCTAGCAACGGCAGACCGACTGCACGTGAAATTTGTAACGTCATTAGCAATGAGTTACCGTATGACTGCCGAGCGGGTACAGCTAAAAAAACGAATAATGGATTTTAATAAAATTATGATAAAGGGCAGCAGATGCAATAAAAAGGTTTTGTTCCTTATAACCTTTCACCTCATAAAGGCGTGTTTTTGAAGGCTTTACACCCCACCCCTTTTGAGGCCTTAAATGGTGTAAAACATGCGCTATTTAGGCACCAAACACTGTTTTTCTTTGTTTTAGAAATGTTGTTCAAAAGAGTGATCACTTTTTTGGTGCCACCCCCATTAAAGAGGTACATCAAGGGTGTACCACAGGGGGGGGGGGAGAGATGTGCCCCCTTCTGTTTGGGGTTTGAAGTGGGGCAGTAGCCCCTCTAATCGCCGCGAAGATTTGGGACTTGTGGGGGAGGGGGGCTAAAATGGTCTCAAGTCGATTTAAAGGTACCGTGTAATCAACGCCGAAAAGCCTTAGACTTTATCTCAATCAATTGAGAAGTTGCTGCACCTTGAAACCAGTTTTTATTGGGAAAAACAACGCAAAATAGAGATTTTTGGCAATTTTGAGACGTCCCCCAGTTGCCATGGTAACTGGAAATTTAAAATTGAGCATGCTATTCACAGGCTATGGTCCACCAGTTTGATCAGTATTGAAGCATTTTTTATAGTTTCATAGCAGTTTGAACTTGTAACAGGGGGCTAATTTCAATGAAAACAACCATTTTTCGCCACATGCTTATGCAGTAAAAGGTTAAGACGATACCGGCATGCTTGGACGGCATAAGACCACGGGCCAATATTTTACTGTGTCGATGTGTTTCTATAGGCAAACTTGTCCTGTAAAACCCTATTATTAATGTCATCTAAATATGTTTTTTATTCTTCTTCTTTTCAGAGATGGGTCTCCTTGATCACAGTTTCTTGAGACATGTATTTTAAGATTTTGATCGTCAATTTTGATGGTTCTACCCTGCTCCAGACCCTGCTTTCGACCCTGCGCACATTTTATTTCATCAATAGTGTGATTTTCAATCGAATGGGAAATTAAATCTCTGTATTTGCCCGTAGAAAAAAAGAACAGTAATAACACTGAAAATGCATTGTTGAATCTAAAATATTTGAATAAATATCATATAAACAGTACATTATCAGCAAAATAAAATGGAATCGATGAGCAGACGTAAAAAATAGACAAAAAATATCGATTTTCCATACTAATATGCTCATTCTGTTTTGCAATACACTGTACACTTAAGTTGGGCTATTTTGCAATACTCTGTACACTTAAAATCAATACTCGGTACACTTTCTTGTATCTTTTTTGGCCTGTATCTTTTTGTACTTTCACACTTTTTGCCTGTAATTTGGACAAAGCATACTTGGATTGTGAATAAAAAAAATTCGATTCAATTTTTTTTTATATTGGTTATATAATAATTTCTAAGGATTCTACAGTATCGCGGTCAGTATTTTCTAGTGAGCAGCGGATCGTTTAGGGGTATTTTAATAAATTTTACAAATACCTGTAATACTTTTATGTCTTTAAGAGCTACAAAAATGCCTCTAGATATATAAAACTCTTTTAGAAAAATGAAATAGCCATTAGTTTGGAAAATATCGTCGCTGAACTTCCCCTTTGTTCCCCGTTCAAAGTCGCGAAATGGGATGAAAGTCCTCATAATATCGAGCAATATCCGGGGTACGGTATACCGCAGTGTCTAGGCCTGTTCTACAGTTTTCCAGAAAATGTGCATGAAAACTGTTAAATCCTAATTAAGGAATTTTGTGCTGAAACGTTAAAAATCGAAGACTCTCAAGAATTTATATTTCAAAGGGTTCAGCGGCTTGGCAAAGCCAGTGCAAAAAAAATCTCGTCCAATCCTATAGTTTCATTCCATTATCAGCGTGAAAGGGTTAGAGCAGCTTCGTTCGATCTTGCCGACGATTTGAAAGAAGCCGGACGCGGGATAGCCGCCCAACTCCCTAAATCCGTTCGTGACGCCAGAGTTCCACTGTATCCCATAATGAATCAAGCAAAAAGAAAGACGGCAAACATTGCCACATGTCAAATTTGTGGGCAAAAATTATTCGTGGACAATGGTAAAGTTAAACCGGATTCGTTTTAGCGGGGTCATGAGGGGTCAATCAAGATACGATCATGGAACGTTCACGGATTAAAATAAAATTTATGTGACAATGATTTTCACAGCTTATAAATAAATATGATCTTGTTTTATTAAATGAGACGTGGTTGTCAAAACTTGACTCAATTAATTATGATATTCATGGCTTTCATAGTGTACATATACTCGGAAATAAATCTTTAAATACAACAAGAGGTAGAACAGGTGGAGGTTTATCTTTTTGTTATACAGATAAGATAAGTAAGTACGTGTCTATTGTTGATAAAAATAAGTTTGGCTACATTTGGGTACAATTAGATCGTTGTTTATTTGACTTTAACGATGATGTGTTTATTTGCCATACACATATTACTCCTTCTACCTCGAAAGTTATAAATAGAGATCATTTTGACTTTTTTGAAAATATTGAGATTAATATTATATAAGGAACTCGGCAAAGTATATGTCACTGGAGACTATCAGTCGAACCTCAAATGAACCAGATTTTTTCATGCATAACAAATATATTGACCATAAAATGCCATATATAAACAGAAGTGATATTCCTCCCAGAATTAACCGAGATAACGTGATTGATTCTCTAAGTAAACGTTTAATTGACCGGCTTCATTTTAGTCAAGGGGAAAGCACTGTGGATTCTTGAGGATTTATCTACCTTGATTGACTTTTAAGTTATGCCGTTTAATTAATTTTCGGACCATGCGCCCTTGTCCTTTGAACTTAAATGTAAGAAAAACAATGAAAACACTTTTAATTATTCATTTTCTGGTAACAAACAAACAAAAATGTTATGGGATAATGCAAAAAAATATGCATATGAGTAGTGTCATTCGGAGAGCGAGAGGGAGTTGTGAGCAGGAGCAGTTTAGGTTTGGGGATTATGACGTAATGTTAATCTTTTGAAGTGTTCTTCGAGTGTACTTGAGAGGTAGAATATCCTTTTGAAGTGGTCTGCCAATGTACTTGAAAGGTAGAATATCCTTTTGAAGTGGTTTTCAATGGCACTTGAAAGGCAAAGTGTCCTTTTAATGGTTGTTTAATTAAAAATAAAGCTGGCGGATATTTGCATAATTAAAAATAAAGATGGCGGCTAGTTCCGTAATGAAAAACAAAGATGGCGGATAGTTTACCTGGCAACCAATGGGGAGAGTGATGCATGAATGAGTGATTATGGGCAGTATGTGTGTGTATTGAAATGTTTTCTCAATAAACATTATTATTATTATTATAAACGGGTCAGTTTTTACTGACCACCATTAAATTGGAAATGGCTACCGCCGACAGCGTGTCTAT